>NW_008680762.1:0-618 GCF_000695815.1 Acanthisitta chloris
ACCCATCACATTTTACACAAGAGTTAAATAAGAAAGGTATAAAATTCTGAAAAATGTATCAAGAATGAAGAAAAATGAGAACTGCATATTGAGCACAAACATACAAGCGACTTGAAATACATAGGGTTTTTTTCTTGACTACTCAGAGTGCCAGCAATGCCAATAAGACTTTCTAAATTACGGCACACCAAGGCAATGTTTCTCTACTTGGCATAACATTTTGAGAAGTCTTTTAATGCCTTAAACTTTAATGAATATGGAAGCAATAACAAAATGTACAACATATACAGTGTGTATTTCTGCCTAATAGGATGTTTTTCTACCAGCATGTGTTCTGTCTGTAACCTCTCAAAATGTGGCTGAGTAATCTGATGAACTCACAAACAGGACTCTTTGTTAGGAACTGCAGTGATAGGACAAGGGGCAATGGATACAAATTGAGAGATGAAATTTAGATCAGATATCAGGAAACGTTTTTTTATGGTGAGGGTGGTGAGACAGTGGAACAGCCTGCCTAGGGAGGTAGTGGATGCCTCAACCACATGGACACAAAAATTCAGATAGTGCTAAATACATGCCTTCCACTTTCCAGTTAGCTTTCTCATAAACACATGCATT
>NW_008680762.1:650-7623 GCF_000695815.1 Acanthisitta chloris
TGAGCAGTGCCTTAGATCCAAAAAGTGTTAACCATGGCACAACTAAATCTTTTTAGAATTCTAATGAAGTAAATGGCAGCATACACAATCCTGAAGTTGTGTGTATATTTCTAGGACAGATGTCTTTGGGATATTTCTGTTGTAAAGCCAATATTATATTCATTTTTCCTTTTTAAAAAACACATACAGGTAGACATTTGGAGAAGACTCTGAGAGTGCTTTAGCTCTGTTACTTTATAGATTACAGGAAAAGACTCATCTTTGCATTTCCATCTAGATGAAAGCTGGATTTTAAAACAGTTACTCAGTTTTTATCTAATCTGTCTTAATAGCATAAAATGGAAACACACTTCGTAACCAGCAGAAACATTAATCAGTTCAAACAGAGTAGCCTTCAAGTAATTTCCAATAAATATCACTATATTGCTTTTCTCTCCCATAATGATAAAAAAGTGGCACATTTGGGCACACTGTCCCCGAATGACTTATATTCTTTTCATCCATCCATCATACTCCTGGGAGCATAACACTTATAACACTATGGTTAATAACTTCCTCTTCAAAAATCATGTTCCGTTTTTAAGAACATATTATGGGTCTATAATGAAACTAGGCAGAATGTTCTTCACTGGATAACACTCAATATTTAGAATAATGTCATTTTCTCCAAGTATGTAAGAACACACCCACGCAGCATAAAAAAGTGTTAGGAGCTTTGGAAGGGGAAAGGTCCTACAGTTAGAGAATCTTTTTCATACATGTCTAACTATGACATATTTATAGTTAAACAAACCCACAATCTTTAAACCAAACTATCCTCATTATGTATTACATGATGGATCATGTTTAAGTGACAGTAATTCACAGAAACCGTATCAGTTACTCAGAGATGAAATTACTTCTGAGAAGCTGTATCTTTTACTCTGGCTTTGTTTGACCCTCACTTAATTCAACCAGTGCCATTCCATTGTTAAGGAACAGATTGGAAGCAATTCCATTTATTTCCTTGGAATATTTCTTAGGATGAAGAGAAGAAATCAGACTTTTTATGTGCCACTCAATTACAGGTAATGAATATTAAGGCTCTGGCTAGTGCCAATTATAGCCCATTTTGAAAAGATCGGCATGCTTGGCTTGACCTCCTCTGTCCTTGAAAATGGAAGAGCTTGTTTATGTCTAATTTGGGAAACTCATTGCTTTGTGATGCAGAAACAGAGCTCAGGTGAGGAAAATGCTCATCCTACCTGCATATCTCTCTCTGCTTGTTACTCCTTTCCAATCAGTTTGTGGCTGTCTCCTCAGCTGGCTACATCTTCACCTGCTACACCAGCCCTATATTTGCCACAGTGCCTGGTCTCCAGAGAGCCCCTTGTGCTGGCTTATGTGTGAAGGTTTAATAAGAATGTCATGCTCCTTTCATCCACAGTTTGCAATGAGAGGCACAGACTATTCTGAATGACTCAAATAAGTATTTCTACTACTCTGATTGGGACTAGGGAGGTCACTCTGTGAAAGCCTATACAATTATTGAGAAAAGGAGAGACAAATATAACCAGAACTTCTTTTGAACAGAGGTTACCCATAAAACCCACACTTGGTGCTAAGAAATAATCTACTACACACAAGCATACATCATCCATGATTTTTCAAATACGGAATTAGAAACAGTCAATGACAGCACAATTTTGGATAGGGTACTGGTATCTTATCAGAATGTAGCATACTATATGTGTACTGGTGAATACTTGCACTGGTTTAACATAAAATCACAACCAAAAACAAAAGCCACGAATCCCAAAGAATAATTCCCTTCTTCTCCAAGTCCAAATCAAACAGAGAAGAACCCCCTCTTGTAGTTTTGTCCCCTGCATGAATAACCAGTGCCTGAGGATGCAGTCGACACCACAAGCAGAGTGAGTGAGTGTGTATAGACAGATACTCTGCTATGACCTTAGAGGTCATTTCAATCTTCTTTTCTACCTACTACGGATGCAGGTTATGATTATGAATATCTCTTGAAATTTTTCGTAAACAACACAATAGGACAAAAAATGCTTCATGTTTGTATCCCAGTAGATAATTACTGTATCCATACTCTGCTAGTTCTTCATATAATTTATTTCATCCTCTCCTTTTATAGCCTGTCTAAAGTCTGTAGCACTCTCCAGTCCGTATACAATTGGCAAGTTCTGCATTGCCCCTCTTTGCATCTTTTCACCAAGTTCACATCTGCAGTGCATTAAGTACAAATGTTTTCCCTCTATCTCCAAAGTTATTGCCTAACTTGGCCTAGAATACAGACCTAACTCAACACTTAAAATCCTCCTCTGCCTTCCCTCTATAAAAGGACAGGCGTGATTCTGACTTTCTCATAGTGTAGTCAGTCTCTTCCTCCAATACTGAACACTACACTTCAAATACTTTATTTGATATATATTTGTGAAGTATCTTAAATTCAAGGAAAAAAAAGAGAAAGAAAAATATGCTAGTTCTATTAAACCGTAGTGAATGAGCATTCACCTCTGTATTTTTAAACTAATTGCAAGAAACTTGGCCTCTCTAAAAAAATAGGTCAGCAGCTCTTCCAAGAAAGGAAAGAATCAATTACTTGCTTAGAGATTTATACAACATTTACAGTTAGAGATTAGTTTGGATAAGAAAGGAGGAAAATGTGCCTGTCTATTCAACCACAAAAGTTTGTGAAAGGAGCAGCAACATACTGTTATGCCTGAGTAAGCTGTGTCCATGACAGCTCATTGTACTGGGACATGATATGTGTATTTTGTAGAAACCTCACAGAATGAGAACAAATCTTGCTCTAAGCTCTATTATGTGATATCCTAGGATTTTCTTTCGCTCAGTTGCCTATGAAAGACTGTGATAACTACAGTCATTTTCCTTTCTCCATTTCTAACCTACATATCTCTAATGCACTAAAAAAAGGCAGGAGGGAACAAACATCCATCCTCTGATGTCTCCGTTGAACTGTTTTTTGTTATGACAATTGAAATAGAACTTTTAAAATTCTGATGAGATGAGAAATGTTTTGTTGGATGGCAGAGTGGTCATGCACAGGGGCAGAAAGCTAAAAGATATAAAAACTTAGAAATTATTATTCCTAATAATTGTCTGCCACAGTCTGACTAGCTATTCGTTTCTTTTTGTTCCTGGATATATTGTTCATTAGAAACAATCTGCTGTTGTTATAATTGGCATATATATATTCGGCCAGCCTAAGCCATGACATACTCAGATTCTTAAGAACTGAGGTTAATTAATTTATACATATCCATCTTCTTCACAATTTCTCCTAAAGCAGTTAGAATGAGTTTTCAACTACTATAGGAAAGTGAGCTTCTGTGTTTTTTCTGAGAGGATTAAGCACTTTCAGCAAAAATCTCCGTCATCTCTAAAGGTCACTCCTAATAAAGTCACAAGCCCAAGAAGTAGGAAAAAGATCCCAGTTGTCAGGTCACTGGAGATAGAAACCTGGAAAACTGGATTCAATTTTCAATAAAGTATTGACTCCCTGAGTTCCTGGGCAAACCGTTTCACTTCCTCATCCCTTTGTGCCTCTCTCTCTCTCTCTGTAATATAAGAGTAATACACCTTGAGATCCAGCTAAAGAGCATGACATGACATGTAGTCTGAGATTCACTAATGGAAGATCAGAGCTTGTATGAAAAGCTAGCTGAGTTATTATTCCTCATCATATAGATTCTTTTAAAAATAACTATTTCCACCAAAGGCAATGTATGGCAGCTGACTTGCATGATGAAAAATAATGAGAATACACATAGCCCCAGTAATCTGATCCTAGTATACAAGCTGAAGGAAAGGAGTCATGATACCACAGTACCACACCCTAATATAAAATTGTAGAAGCCAGTACCAAGCATGTCAAAATACTAAGCTTATTTTCAGATTTACTTCACTTTCCTCATCTCCAAGATGACCACAAAGCAGGAGTTATCAAAACAATCAGTGAAGAGAAAGAATCTTCAGGTAAGCCCTTGCTGACTCAGCATTGAATTTTTATCCCTCAGATCAGAAAAAATGTCCAATTACAAAACAGTGGTGTTAAAATCACCCTGCATTTCCAGAGTCCCATGGAGAAACACTGCCAGACTTCAAGGAGAGATGATCTTGTTCTCACTCCCCTGGGATGAAAGTGAGGTTTGCGTGGGACCAACCAGCTGCAGGCATTTGGCAGGAGACATCTCTGGGCTTCTAGGCTGAGACAACAGCAGGGTGTCAGTGTCACTGAACTGCAGGGATTGTCTCAGCCTGTCTCAGAAACATGAGCTCCTACTGTCTTTTAAGATGAGAAATTTGAACATCATTGTGCATGGGTTTCCAAGGGCTACAGAACTGAGCAATTACATTCCCTCTGCTTGGGCAGGGATATCTCTCACTAGATTTGTTTGCTCAAAGCCCCATCCAGCCTGGCTGGGAACACTTCCAGGGATTACGCATCCACAACTTCTCTGGCTTTTAACAGACTACACTAAATAGCTCAAACCGATTCACTTTCTCAGGTGACTTGGTGTTGTGGTTTAACCCCAGCCAGCAGCCAAGAACCATGCAGTCACTCACACTCCCTCCTCCTCTAAGTATTTTATCTCCTTAAGAGTTTTCTAAGAATATGCTTGACAGTTCAATGCGCCTTCATACTGGAAACACTTAAAATCTTCCTGGACTATTGCTGGAAAACCTGTTTTCTAAATCAACAGCTTCATAATACCTGCCAAAGGAGACACGGAATGCATTTAGTGTAGTAATCTGGAACCAGGTTTAAGTACAAAAGAGAATTAAAAAGAACAGAGATGTTCATGAAGGGCATTACTATTGGTAACTTACAATGGAAATTACATGTTGCCCTGACATTTCTGCAGTATCACTGAGTGCCTGTGAACAGGAAAGTAGACCCATAAGTCAGACACATGAAAGTCCAAGAAATGACACAGGCTGAATGGCATTATTAATTCAATTGATATCACAAAGCTTACAGAAAATTGATAAAATATGTGTAATAGGGATGATGAACTACCTCCTTTAACTGCCCAGGTTCTGAAGTGCACCTTCATTTGTGGCATACATCATCTGGCACAACAGAAAGCTGGATTTGTTTATGATAACTCAGGCTGCTGCTCAAGAGTTCACCCATCTCATACAATGGGAATACACCAGACTCTCCACATTCCTCAAGGATTTCAAGAACCAGTGAGCATGGGTGTGCTCAGGCTGCACGCGGTAGCTTGCACCTCTACAACACATGCAAATAACTCCCACACAATCCTGAATGGACTGGAGGCTCTGGGACATACTGGCCCCTCAGAGACCTACTGAGTCCTCCCTTGGTGCTCTTTTAATTGCTTTAAAGTTTCAGCCAATACCCTGGGTACTGCAAATATCTTATCAGTTTTACTTCCAGTTCCCAGGTTCTTCTAACACAAAGGAGACAGGCTGCTCCTCCTTAAAAAAAATTCACAGAGCTCATAGCTAATTACACTGTCTGCCTGTAGCATCATTGCCACAGCAGACTAATTCCAGACCTTCAGCTGTGCTTACTTCACTCTGAAGTACCTCCCCCAGTTGAACAAAAACCACTGGTGGTTACAAAGAGGAGAAAAATATACCTTCTTTTACCAGAGAGGCTTCTTCTTTTCCCTGCCCCAAAAGGAAAGCAATAGCTGAGAAAGAACTGAACAAGGTGACCTCATTATTGAGAAAGAGATACCTGCTGCAATGCAGCTTTTAGATACTTATATCCAAAAACCTGTAAGTTGTGATGTAGGAAGACCTCAGACTCACAAGGCGAGGGCACATTTCATTGCCAGCACTGTGGTTACTAGCAGAGAATTATGCAAGCTAATTATTATTCAATTTGATAATTTATTCTTTCATCAGAATAAAAGGATTCCCCTCTGGGTGCAGCTCCTCTTTCTCCCTCAGGTACCTGACATTGCTGAAATTGAAAGCCATAATTCAATTAACAATGGATGGGAACTCTTAATTAAAATTAACCATTCAGAAACAGATGTTGATGCCACAGAACTGCAGATACCCTCCATGAAGCATCAGTGGCTCTGTGTGGATGGGAAAATGCAGAGACATCTTAACTTGGAATTATACACCAGATGACATAACTATACTTACATCTGCAGACCACCGTTCAATGAGGTGCTTAAGCACATGCCTAGGCTTCATTAATCTACTTTGCCATATGCTTAAATTTATTTTATACTGGTAATGTAACTAGCCAAGAGGTATATACTTCTACACTAGTAAATCTTCCCTGATTGCAAAACCACCTTTGGATATCTGTGATTTTTTATGGTGTACACAAAAGTGATGCCTAGATTTTCAGGTATAGTAAATAAAATGCAAAAGGGAGCTACATTTGTGAAACAGACTCCATGGCTGGGGCTGGGACTCATTCTTCCTAATATCTAATGTAAACCTACTCTCTTTTAGGTTAAAAGGAAAGCTAGAGATAATGTGGGCCCTCTCCAGAAAGAAAGGGGAGAGCTGGCTACCATGGATGCAGAAAAGACTGAGGTTCTTAATGACTTCTTTTCCAGTCTTCAACTCCAAGTTGTCCAGCCATTCTGACCAGATTGAGAAGGAGGTGGAGACTGGGAGGACGAAACCCCTAAACCCACTGTAGAAGAGGATCAGGTTCGAGACCATCTCAGGAACCTGAATGTTCATAAGTCCATGGGTCCTGATGAGATTCATCCTCAGGTCCTGAGGGAACTGGCTGATGAAGTTGCTAAGCCACTATCTATAATTTTCCAAAAATCCTGGCAGTCAGATGAAGTCCCCAATGACTGGAAAAACGGAAACATAACCCTCCTTTTCAAAAATGGGATAGCATAAGAACCAGGGAACTATATCAGTCCCACCTCTGTGCCTGGCAAGATCATGGTGCAGATTATCCTGAAAGCTCTGCTTAGGCACATGGAAAGCA
>NW_008680763.1:0-4764 GCF_000695815.1 Acanthisitta chloris
GGTCAGAGGACTTGGAGACACCTAGGACCCAGGGGAGGGGGATGGAGTGGGGTCCTATGGGAAGGTGAGCCAGGGGGAAGTTGGGGACATTGGAGACCCTTGGGCGGGAGGGGTTTTGGGGTCTGGTGGGGGATTGAGGGGCAAGGCTGGGACATGAGGACACCTGGAACCCGGGGGAGAGGGCTGGGGGAGTTCTGCTGTCTAGAGGGGACGTTAGGGGTCTCAGAGCCAGGGTAGGGCTGGTTTTGAGCCCTGGGGGACACTGTGGGGGGCAAAGGGGGGTCCTGGAGAGCTGGGGGAGTGCGAGGATGGGGAACTGGGCTGGACCCCCGAAGGGTGCAGCAGAGCAGAGCTGGGGCAACCCCACTTGTGGTCATGGTGGTGTTACTGTTGATGGTTGGACTTGACTATCTTAAACATGTTTTCCAACCTTTATATTTCCATGGGTTTGTGATTCCAAGCTGCAGAGAGCTGCTTGCTGACCTCCCTCTTCTTTCACTTCTCTTTCTCTTTCTTTTCTCCCCAGGAAAGTGAGGATGGCATTGAGGGAGATGGTGAGTGATGACTTTGAGGCAGTTTGTGTGCTGAAAAAGAGAAGATCAGACAAAATGCTTTTCACAGAAATTCTGTGGTTGTTGTCATTCTAAGTACTCATTTGTAGCGACAAACAAACGTGGTGTGCAGGGGCAGCACACTCCACACTTGTCCTTGCTGCCACCTGAGCTGGTCTTGTGACAGTGCTGTCTCCAGGCTCCGTGTGGGAGGTGTGGGGACAGTGGGAGAGGAGCCAGGTGTGCCCTGCCCTGACCCATGTCCTTCCCTCCCTGCAGCTGTGCTCTCTGACTACGAAAGCGCCGAGGACTCGGAGGTGAGAGCTGCTCTGTTCTCTGACCTACTGATCCTCTTGGAATCCCAGCACAACCCCCAGTCTGTGCCCCTGGATCTCTTCCCCTGACGCCTCTGATTCCTAGGAGATGTCCTGTCCCAACCCCTGGGCTGTCCCTGTGCTGCTGGGGGGGTGCAGGGCCAGTCTGTGCCAGGGAAAACCCTTCTGGCTGCCCAGACATCGGGAACAGGATTTGCCATGGCTGGGAAGGGTGTGGAAGGAGTTTGGGATGCTCCTTGGGTTTTAATTAGTGGAAATCAAAAAGCAAAGTGATTGTTTGGAGCATCCCAGGAGTTCTCCAGGAGCATCCCAGAAGTTTCTCAATGTTCTAGGGGAGCACTGGAGAATTGATACACCCTGAGAGTTGGGAGGTACTGGAGGAATCCCACTCCATCCATGCCGGCAGTTTTCCCTGGATTTTTAGTTCAGAACTAAGCTTTCCAGCAAGTTCAGAGTAGTTTTGGTTTCTGAGAATTACAATGAAGGTTTTCTAGGGAAAATTTATCTGTTTTGGGAATGTTGAGGATGGAAAACTCACAGAACATCAGGCAGAGAGAATCAAAGATGCCAATTTTGGAGTTAATCCCAATTTAGGAGTTAATCCTTGCTATGAAGAAACACACAAGGCTGCAGAGGGACACAGGGAGGGGATGGGGCAGCTCCCAGAGCTCCTCCAGCCTGGAAACCCACACGGAGGCTCCCGGTGGCAGCAGAGTTATTGCATCACCATCGTGCCAGGATGACTCTGTTCCTGTGCCTAAAAATAGTGCCTGGGCTGGGATTCCCTGGCAAAAGCCCTGGGAGCAGCCCGTGAGCAAACACTGGGCTGGGAGAGGAACTGGGAGGTTTGGGTAATCACCCTGAGCTATTCTTAGTGAGGCTGCAGAGCCTCCCGGGGTGAGGGCAGGTCATCTCCTGGGCACAGGGAGGAGCTCAGCAGCTCCAGGGCCTTGGGAAGTGTGGCCCTGGCTGGGTCAGGCCCTCGGAGAGGGAAGCAGCTCACCTGAGTGGGGGTGGCAGTGCCTGGTAGGGCAGGGAAAAGCTTTCTGCTTGCCACTTCCTCTTCACAGTCCCTGCCCAGTGCCCTCAGTTCTTCCCAGTGCCATCCCAGTCCCCTCCCAGTGCCCTCAGTCTCTTCCCAGTGCTCGCCCAATCCCTTTCTCAATGCCATTTCAGTCCCTAGTGCCATCCCAGTCCCCTCCCAGTGCCCCTTGTCCCCTCCCAGTGTCCTCAGTCCCTTCCCAGTGCTCTCCCAGTCCCTTTCTCAATGCCATCTCAGTCCATAGTGCCATCCCTGTCCCTTCCCAGTGTCATCCCAGTCCCCGCATCTCAGTCCCTAGTGCCATCCCAGTCCCTTCCCAGTGTCATCCCAGTCCCCTCCCAGTGCCCTCAATCCCTCTGCAGTGCACCTGGTTCTGTGATCTTTGACTTCAGACACTTTGGTGTTTGACCATTAAGTTTTGATCTATTGGCCTTTGAACTCTGACCCTTCGATCTTCAATTCTTTGGTCTGTTGATGTTTTACATTTGGCCTTGACCTGGTGATCTCTGACCCTTTGACCTCTAGAGCTTTGATCCCTGACTCTTGATGCCTTGAGCTTTGCTCTCTGATCCTTGGTCTTTGGACCATGAACTTTTGGCCTTAATTTTCTGCCTTGGAAGAGTCAGGTGTAACAGCTGGAACAAGGATCTCATGCCAGATGTGAGGGGAATTCCTGAGGGATCCACTGCTGGATCTTCCTTCAGATTTGGGGATCTTCCTGGGCAACGCGTCCCTAACGGAGCACGTCTGAGTCCCTGTGTGTCTGGCAGGCAGAGGAAGAGGACTACAGCGAGGAGGAGAGCTCCAAGGTGGAGCTGAAGCAGGACAGCAATGACTCCTGCGAGTCAGCGGCGCGGGCGGAGAAGGGGGATGAGAAGGCCGAGCCCAAGGGAGCAGTGACCGGCGAGAGGCAGAGTGGGGATGGACAGGTGAGTGTCCCACAGCACTGCGTGGGGCTCTGCCAGCAGCACTGCTGCAGGGTGAGAGCTCCTGCTTCTGGCAGGAGAGCACGGAGCCCGTGGAGAACAAGGTGGGGAAGAAGGTGCCCAAGCACCTGGACGACGACGAGGACAGGAAGAACCCTGCGTACATCCCACGCAAGGGGCTCTTCTTCGAGCACGACCTGCGCGGGCAGACGCAGGAGGAGGAGGTCAGGTATGTCAGTGTCCCCCGGGGGCTCTGGGGGAGTGAGGTCAGCTCCTAGGCCACTTCCCAGGCCACTTCCTTGGCTAGCTCTCGGACCACTTCCCAGCCCAGCTCCTAGGCCACTTCCCAGGCCAGCCTCTGCCAGCCCCCAGGCAAGGTTCCAGGCCACTTCCTGGGCCAGCTCCTGGGTCAGCTCCCAGGCCACTTCCCAGGCCAGCTAATGGGCCAGCTCCCAGGCCACTTCCCAGCCCAGCTCCTAGGCCACCTCCCAGGCCACTTCCCAGGCCAGCCTCTGCCCACCCCCATGTCCCAGGCCACTTCCTGGGCCAGCTCCTAGGCCAGCTCCCAGTCCACTTCCCAGCCCAGCTCCTAGACCTGCTCCCAGTTCTCTTCCCAGGTCACCTCCCAGCCCAGCTCTTTGCTTCACTGGGCTTAACTGTGAAGCTCTGAGGTTCCCTTACCTTCTCACAGTGTCCTGCCAGGATACTTCAGCTCTTTGTTTTGAAGGAGTTGCACAAGCACCCACAAACAAAGCCTCGTGCCAGGCAGCACTGGCCCTTCTGCTGCTCTTCCCACATGGCAGTGTGTCACCAGCAGCTGCTGGGCAGGAGAGGCAGGAGGGAGGGATGCTGCTTCCTGGGCATTCCCTGCCACAGGAGTGCTCAGTGTGTGTGGGACTGCTCAGGCTGCCACGTCTCGACTTCACAACTCCCTGTGTCCGTGTTCCAGGCCAAAGGGTCGTCAGAGGAAGCTGTGGAAGGACGAGGGACGTTGGGAACACGACAAATTCCGGGAGGATGAACAGGCCCCCAAGACCAGGCAGGAGCTGATTGCTCTGTATGGCTATGACATCCGCTCGGCTCACAACCCTGACGAGATCAAACCCAGGAGGATGCGCAAACCACGGTGAGCCCAGAGCCACACCAGGGCCTGGAGGGCCTGGGAGGGACACAGGTCTGGAGCCCCAAAGAGGGAAAGGCCTGTGTGGGATTCCTGGGATTGCTAGGCTCTGCATAAGGAGGGTTCTCTGGAGCAGCAATTCCATGGTGAGCTCCAAATCACACCGGGGCCTAGAGTGTCTTGGGGAGTACATGGGTCTGGAGCCCTAAAGAGAGAAAGCCCTGTGTGGGATTCCTGGGATTTCTAACTCTGCTTTAGAAGGGTTCCCTGGAGCAGCAATTCCATGGTGAGCTCCAATTCATACCAGTACCTGGATTGTCCTGGGGTGGGAATGAGTCTGGAGCCCCAAAGAGGGAAAGCCCTGTGTGGAATTCCTGGGATTGCTAGGCTCTGCATTAGGAGGGTTCTCTGGAGCAGCAATTCCATGGTGAGGCTCAGATCACACCAGTACCTGGATTGTCCTGGGGTGGGAATGAGTCTGGAGCCCAAAAGAGGGAAACCACGTGGTGTGTGATTCTTGGGATTTCTAACTGCCTTAGAAAGGTTCCCTGGCACAGCAGTTTCTCCCACCCAGGGATTTCTTCCCAGCTCCTTACGCTATTTCCCCTGACAGGTTTGGGAGTCCTCCGCAGCGAGACCCCAACTGGTCCAACGAGAGGCCCAGCAAGCCCCCGAGGCACCAGGGCACAGAGGCCCCCCCACGCACCTTCAGCAGCCGCAGCTCGGCAGGCACGGGCAGGATGCCTCCCCCCAGGGGCTACCCGCGGCCAGGGGGCTACAAGGACACCCG
>NW_008680764.1:0-20056 GCF_000695815.1 Acanthisitta chloris
AAGAGGCTAAACAAACAAACAAACTTAAAAATATGACATAACCACTGGGAAATCCTTTTCATGTCCTGTCATTAAATGTTGCTGCTGTATTTTAACTACAGTTAGGCCAAACTAGGCTTCATTAACATTGGTTACTTCACTATTAGGATATAAAATATATCTTTGAATTGGTTGACTTTAGTGTTCCTTTGACCACTTATTTTTGTTTTATGACTTGTAAACAACAAATGTGTGTGAAGAGTAATTGAATGCATATCACCTGGTGGTGATAATCAACTCCTTGTTCTCACAAAAGCTGTTGTATGTACTACCTTTGACAGGTACTGTTTGTGGTAGTGATAGTAATAATTATAAAGGATACAGAGATGAAAGGGTTTTGCTTTAAAACCTTGAAGAGCTGGTTTTCAGCACTAAGATCAAAGCGTATTTTGTTAGCCCAATACAATAGGATGAAATATAATCATAAAAGGGAAAAACCAAATGTGTATATTACAACTCAACGAATGTAAGAAATGCATTAATTTATGATCTCATGTCAAAGTGGAAACAATATTTTCATCTTTTAAATACAAAATAATGTTAACAGCACACTATACCAAATGGGCTGAAACATTAGCAATGTTGCAGCCTGCTTGACAGTTTCAGAAATCAATATTTGCATTAATTTCCCAGCTTTAAAAATTCACAAAGTAGTCTGATGTGATGAAAGAGGTTCTCAGAGAAAACAACATATGGGAGACAAATGCCTATAGGCCATTGGTTTGTGAGGAACCTTGAGGGAAAAATGTCTTTGACAATACATATGGTTTGCTGTGGAGCAAGAGACTATTGAAATTACCTTGGAACAGTACAGACAGTAGGCTGGTGGGTGGGGGGATGAAAGAAGTAGTGAAAGATATAAACATGTAACTGTTTATCAATAAATTGTCTCAGCATCTACCATGATCTGAATCCATGCCTTGGTATGCCACAAATGGCACCCAATGTGGGGCTTGAAGAACTGACTGACCAGTGGCATAGAGAAGCTGAAAGGAAGCTCTGGTGCACCCATGTCATGCACAAGGTAAGCAGCTGGGAATGAGATGGGGAATTCTCTGAGCCATGAGCAGAAAAGCGTAGTGGTGATTTTGAAACATATCATTGACAAGCAGAATAAGAAAGTGACTGAACTTGATCTTAAGACCTTGCTTGCCTGGGTTTGTGATAAACCCCTGCATGAACTTACATAATGACTATGACCCTATTATGTGGGATGAGACTGGGGTCTGATTATGGGACTGTGCAATGCAAGGGGATGCTGCCATTTGTAGGTTACTTTGTCCTGGAAACAAGTGTGTGAGGCTCTAAGAGAATATGTCAGGTCCACCCAACAGATCCCAACTGCACCCCTCCCAGAGGAGAAGAAGGAGGGGGAGGAGGAAAAGGCAGCCAAGTCCCCTGACAGAGCCAGTGCTCTGGCAAATGCTGTTTATGCCCAGGAGCCAGATGACCCATTTGACCCAGGGATCATAAATCCCTAACAGGAACCAAACCTCTACCCACCAACCCCCGATCAGTGGGGTGATGTTCAGCAACAGGCAAGACAGCAGGAGATTACAGCCCACCAACCCCCGATCACTGGGGTGATGTTTGGCAACAGGCAAGACAGCAGGAGATTACAAATTGTTGGGAGCCTTTCCCATTCACTTTCGAACTAATGCACCTCCTCGGTGGGACACATGGATGATGTTAATTCCTTCAGCCACTGAAGAGCTAATGCACCTCCTCGGTGAGAGACATGGATGATGTTAATTGCTTCAGCCACTGAAGATGAAAATGCCCAAGCTTTTCAAGCTACATTACAAGCAGTGCAGGAAGACTGTGTGTTGCAGCTGAGAAAGTGCAGAAACACACTGCCTGGCAATATTTAGGCTGGAAAATTTATTCTTCAACTATTCAGCCACAAAATCTCAAACTTCTTTTGAAAGTTATCACTTTGAATGATTTGCAAAAGATTTTAGGTACCATAAACTGGATTCATCCGCTATTATGCATCACAACAGAACTACACCCTTAGTTTTCTCTGCTAAAGGTGACCCTGCCCTTAACTCCCCACACCACACTGTACTTATGCTAATCAAAACTGTACAGTTGGCACCTGCCACACATTTGTCCCCAACACCCCTTGAAAATGCTATCACTTTATTTCCTGATGGTTCTGGAAAAATGGGAAACTCTGTCATAGTGTGGCAGGATGAAAAAGGTCATTGGTGTTCAGATATTCAGAAAGTTCAGGGGTCACCACAAATTGTTGAACTTGCAGCAGTTGTACGAGGTCTTGAAAACCTTACAAATAGCATTAACATTGTTTCTGACTCAGCCTATGCTGCAGGTACTGTGTTAAGATTAGAAGGGTCTTATGTGAAGGAAATTAATCACCCTCTTTTGTTTTTCCTATTACAGCAACTGTTGATGTATCTCAATAACAGAACCACTCCCTTTTTTATCACTCAGATTCAATCCCACACCGCTTTACCTTTCCCATTAGTTGAAGGGAATTGCCAAGCTGATCTTTCAGCAGGTGCTGTAACAGTTCCAGATTTATTCCAACAAGCTTGTGCATCACAGTCTTTCTTTCCCCAGAATGCTCGTGCCCTGCATCGACCGTTTCAGCTTTCTCCTTCCCAAGCCTGTGATATTGTCCAAACCTGCCCTGATTGTCAATGACAACTCACCATACCTAATTTTGGAGTCAACCCTAGAGGTTTATTCCCTCTTCAAATCTGGCAATCTCATGTTACCCATTTCTCTGAATTTGGCTGTTTTCAGTATACACGTTTCCACTGATACTTTTTCTTCTTGCCTGTATGTCTCTTTACATACAGGTGAATGTGCCAGAGATGTCTGTCAACATCTCCTTGCTGCTTTTTCCTTTTTAGGTACACCACAATCACTCAAAACAGACAGTGGTCCCACTTATTCCTCTAAAACTGTTGCAACATTTTTGCAGCAGTGGGGCATGCATCATATTTTTGGCATCCTGCACTGCCCCACTAGCCAAGCTATTGTGGAATGGGCCCATGGCACCCTTAAAAACACACTTTCGAAACAAAAAAGGGGGAGTGCAGGGCTTACTCCCCAGGAGCATGTGCAAAAAGCCTGACACGTTTTAAATTTTCTATATTGTTCTGATGACAACTCCACACCAATTCAACGCCACTTTGGCACATTAACACCAAAATTATAGGACAAAGTCATGATTAAAGTCTGAGATCTAGAGTCTTGTCAATGGGGACCACCTGTTCTGTTGATAACATGGGGATGAGGGAATGCTTGTCTATCCACAGGACAAGGCCCATGATGGGTCCCAGTGCGATGTGTGTGACTGTATTACACCATTATCAGATGACAGCCTGGTGTAATCAAACAAACAATAGTCAGCTCACTGCAGGGCCTGACTCGACAGGTCTACCTGATAACATATTTTTAACTTGTGGATATTGAGCGTGGAAAGGTAACCCCAGGAAAGCAGGCCCCTGTACCTTTGGATGACTCACGCTATTTCATCCTGAAAGGATTTTGATTAATCGCACAGTGAGTCAGATCAAAGAGGTCTAAGCATTCCTTTACCTGGGACTGTGACTCTCAGGTTGTTTATTAGAACAGACCTGAACACTTTTTTAACAGCTTATTGCCTTTTGTAAGAACTGCACATGCTTTGAGCACTCTCAATAAGATGGGGTGTTGGCTTGCTAAAGAAGCCAATGCCATGAGCCTTGCATTAAGCACCCTATTAACAGATGTAGATTCAATCAGACACATTACTTTGCAAAACAGAGCAGTAATTGATTTTTTTCGTTAGCCCTAGGGCATGGATGTCAAGACTTTGAATGACTTTGCTGTGTGAATTTGAGTGACCTCTGAGAGTCTGTTCACAAAAGTATTTCTACCCTTAAACAACTTACACAACAGTTAAGGGAACATGATGAAAGTGGAGTTTAGGGGATGTTTGACACTGCAGGTTTTGACCCTGGTTTGCTGGTTACAGAAATTTGTAACTGAGTTGTTTGTCCTATTATTTTTCTGCCCTCTCTCTCATTTAAACCATCTGACACCTGCAAATCTGTTTTGAAGATATCTATATATACATATATATCGACATATATCACATCTCCTTTTCCTTATTGTCCCTTATTAACCTATTTAAAACATTCATTCATCTTGTTCTAATATATAAATCCTCATCTGTATATAATGGATCATTTTAATATAGTAACTTTTAATAAGATTGGGAAGTTTTCCTGGGCTTTTTTTTGTCATTTGTGGCTAAACAATACTTCATAATAAATGACCCTGTCATAATTGTGTATCAGCATTTAAGTTGTGCAGCTGTTTCTGCATCCTCAGGTGGAGTGAGGTTCAACAGAACTTTGATGAAAAAAACCAAACAGTAATCTAAATATTATTATCATCTCATCACAAAAATGTACACATGGGTGGGTGATAGCTTTAATTGCTTCATGAGGCTTTATGGAAATTTCAGGTGCTGTTAGAATTGCAATTCAAAAACCAGAATTTATGACATTACTGAAATCTTAGCTGGGTGCTATCAGTCAGATGTGAAAACTGTTTTACACACAGCTTGTTATCTTTCGCTGCTAGTAAAACACTCAGGTCACTTAAACAATAAAGAAAAGATGCAAGACTCATAAATAAGAATCAGAGAACAAAAGAATTTTCTGTTATGCTTTTCTGAAGAATGTTTTTCCTCCATGAAAGTGCCTCTGTAGTAAATCTAACCCTTTAGGCATTTAATCATTTTATGTGGATGTCTCGTAAATGTCATGGCAATAAGATGATGAATCTTTATGTCTTGATAAAATGATGACCTGGATTGCTTGATTATCATTTAGGAAATACATTGTACAATGAGCCAAGGTGCTGGGAATATTAATATTGATGAAAGAAAGAAAGGTAGGTGTCCTGGTCCAAAAAGATCAATTCCCCCAGTGTAAATTAAGACACAAATGAGGTCAAATACTGTCAGTGAGTGAGATTTTATTACTGGTTAAAAAAAGGGGGGGGGAGGAGAGAGGGGGAGGAGGGTGATAGAAGAGCTAGGAACAGGAAAGGGGGAAGTAGGCAAGATTTGAGATGCAAAAGCAGAGATAGCAGCATTCTGATGAACAGTAGTCATCTTTTCTTCACTGGTGGGTACATGAACACACACACTGGACGCTGGTTCTTTTTTACAGGGCTCTGACTGGGGACTGATTGGTCAGATCACCTTGAGTTTCTGGGTTAATACTTTGTGATTCCCAGTGCAGGCACATCATAAATGTCCTCGAAAAGTTGTGGGCTTTTTTGTGTTGTTTGTTTTTTTTCCCTTTTGTAAGAATTGATTAGGAGGATAACTATAAAATTGTGAAATGGGAGTATGTAGGGGAGAAGAAGAGGGGAGAACATCAAGGGGTAAAAGTGAAGGGATGAAAGAGTGACTACAAAGTCACAAAGTCCTCAAAGTAGAGTGTGGAGTCAATGAGAAAAGATCTAAACAGGTATGGGACATAGCTGAAGTACACAGCCCATCAGTAGCTGGTGAAGAAGAGTCAGTCAAAGCTGATGACAATTTCAATCACTTATTAGCAGCCTTTGCTGCTGCCATAAGCATCCTAACTTCTTTTCCCCAGCGATTTTTTTTGACTGTTTACTGGATGTGAATGCATCACATTCAATGTAACATCTCCTGAGGGAATCTTTCCAGTGTTTTCCTGTGATCACAGATTTCAAAGTGAGGGATTACTATGCTATTTCATATCTCCTGCCTTATCCTACCTTGTTCTGTGTCTTACAGTATGTGGAAGATGGGCTATTTGCAGTGCATAATATTTGCAAGTTTTGCCATGTCTGTCTTCATATGCTATTCAGCAAAAATATTCTGATTGTACAAAGATATTTATTTTGGAGCTTATTCATTGAACACTTATATACAAACATATCAAGCTATGGGTTATTCATGAACTATTTGTTTTGACTTTGTTTTAAAGTCCTGTGTCTTTGTAGCACAATTGCAGTGGATGTTACTGTATTATTGTTGTTTAGCCTTCTGTTCACAGCAGGTTAAACAAGATTTCCTGCTAGCCATATGGAGAATTGTGAACTAGGTACCCAACAATTACAAGGCTATATTTTTCTGACAAGAGAAATAAAAGAACCAATTTAAATATTTTTAAAAATGGAAATTGTTCAAAGGTTCAGTATCAAATTGAATTCATAGCTTTTATTCAGATGAACACATATAAGCATTTTTTTTCTAAGTATTTACTCATGTGGAATAGTATCAATAAATATCTGATAGGAGAAAACAGTGTTACAACTTATTCATGGATGTAAGGACCATATCTTGAGTAAAAGTAGTGACTGTGGTTTCATCATCCTGCAATTGTTGCCTGTATTTGGAAAACACAGGGATGAATTCTCTCCCCAAAGGCTGTACACCCTGCAGTAGAGCATGGCAGTGGAACACAGGTTTTTACAGATTGAGGGAAGGTGGTAGCAACCCAGTGAGGGTATTGGTTTACCACAAGCCAAGTAAGTGTTTTTGTTACTCTAGTTCTGAAATTTGTCTGAGGAACAGATCTGCATGTGGTACAAATTGTGAAAATTTTGCTGTCTTCCAAGGACCCTTCTTATCAGGGTCAAGACTTAGATTTCTGTTAAAATAGAAGAGTTGTTAGTTAGAAATATTTTTGTATTAAATTAGGGAGTGAATTTAACATCCATGACATCTACCTCAAAATTACTTGGCTGTTGTATTTTGCACAGAACAAGGTGAACAGAGACTGAAAACAGAAAGTCTTGTAAAGGAAAATAAGGAAACAGGCTTTTTACCTTATTATCGCTTGAAGTGAAACATGCCAAAAAAAAGTAAATCAACTTGGAAAACTGACCAAATAAAAGCATAGATTTGCTTCCTGAAACCTTTTATATTGCTGAAAAACAACATTAAAAATGGTTCAACAGAGAAAGACATAACAAACGTATTGGATGGAACTTAAAGGCAATTTAGAAATAGGCACAAATATCCCATGGGAAAGACAATAAAGCATTTTAACAAACTGTCAAGAGAAATGATTAATTCTATATCTTTTCTAGATCAGAACTGGAAATTATCTTTAAGTTACCTTTTAGAAACATCCAAGTTGTTGGCTTCAGTACAGATGGATGTATATCTTTGTCTGCATTGCCAGAAGCTGTAGGGTATGTTATTTAATGGTGCTTTCTAGCTTCAAAATCAATTCTGCTTTTGCAGGATTTCCAACAGGATGAACAGAGGGGACAGGGAACAACCATGATGTACATCCATGACAGCTGCAGTTTCTTTTATTACTTCTTTTGTATCCAGAAGGTTGGTCTACAACCACTTCTTCCTGTTCTAGGAAATCTCTGTCTCTTGAGCCATGGGAGAACTTTCATGTACATATGGCTGATTTTATTTACAGAATGGGTAATAAAGAACAGCCTACACTAGCAAGCCTTTTTATGACAGGCAACCTCTGGATCTCTGAGAATATTGTTAGTGACATACTGCCTGCATGATGTATCTTAATCTTCTCCCTTAATGCTGCCCTTTCACAGGTGAAGTGCCGGCAGGCTTTGCATAATTAAAATTAATAGTATGTAATAGGTTTGCCATATTTAGAATATGTGAACAGTAGCTGGCATCTGATTTTATTTCATTTTACTAAACCCATACATTTTCTGCAATGCAATTCCAATTTGCAACACCTATGTCAAATGACAGGCAGACTTTTTGAAAGAGATCAAGACAAACAATTTTTATAATGGACAGATGAATGCTAGTAATATGAGAAATTGTAATTTATTTTAAAAATGTGGACCTTCAAAAATCCCTTTGTGACATCCAGCTTCCATTTTGCTGTGCTAGGAACGGGACAGTAAATATTAACACAGGGTAATACAACAATGCAACCCAAAGAATCAATATATGCAAACTATGACAGTTGCTGGAGACATGTTAGAATCAAATTGCTACTGTTTATAGCAATTTTACTACTTAACATGGATGTTTTAATTATGCAGTTTGGCTAAATGTGTTCCAAGCAGCTGTTGAGGTCACTGGTCACTGCTCTTGGTGAAATCCACCCCTGTGCTAACTAAGCTTCACCACTGACCTTTGCACAGTCACTTTTAAGTGTAGGAACAAAAGGAATTTTAAATAGGGGAGTTGTGCCAACTCTGCTTCTGTGTGAATTTAATTGAAAATAATTATAAAGTTATATTACAGTATTACAACCCAAATACTCTACTGCTTTTATTCTCTGCACTTTCTGAGTCTTTTGAATTGTTATGCTATCCTGCTGTGGGTTTAATACAGTTACAAAGCATACTTCTGAAAGTTGAATAAATCCATAACTTGCTAATGGACTGAAAAAGTAATTAATTGCACTTATATAAAAAAAAAAGAAAACCAAACAGAAGTTTTTCTGTTTAGTAAATAGAGAAAATTTGCAAAGCATTAACCATGCAATTTTTTAAAATTTTACTAATCCACTGCTTTTATTCACAGGTGGCAGTTATGACTGTATGTTAAGACAGACAAGAAGTGCAAAAATTAGACTAAGGTGAAAGAAAGAAGTGAAGGGCAGATGTTATAAAATCAGGTAAACTTATCAGCTGCTTTTGGATACATTTGAATATCATATATCTAATAAAAATATGCCATTAAAAATTAAATTTAATTATTCTAATACTAGTTAGAATTAGATTCTAATCCTGAAATGTGGTTCTCACATTAAATTTTTGCATTTATTTTTGATTTAGTGGAATGCACATTTAGATTACACTGGTTAAGGTACAGAATTAGCCCTGAAACAGATATCAGAAAGCAGGAGCCACCTGTATAATTTATACTGTTACCACTTGGAGACTTTTTGGGTTTTTTGGCTACGAGTCAGATCAATTTTGAAAATCTGCAAAAAGGATTTTTTTGCAGTTGAAAAACATCTAACCTGAAGAAACTTTAAGACACTGATGATCAAGCAGCAAGACTCAAATGAGCTAAGTGAAAAACACTGGTGACCACTCCAAGTACAGTAGAGCATATAAGTGATAAGGAATATCCAAAGCAGAAGATAATGACACCTTTACTTGCAACTTCTCAGTTTCTAACTTATACACCTCCCCCTCAAAATAAGGAAAGACAACGCATCAAGACTGATATTATTTTGTGAAGTCATAGTTTTATAGCAAATCCATACCCAACCTATCCTTAAAATAGCAGGAATTTATTAACTGCTTTTGAATCACGATAGGATGGCATAAATCACTGTCCTAATTCTTTCACAGAATGTCTTTTAAAGGCTACTTTATAATGATATAAATCAATTTTTTGCCTATCAGTAAGGCAATCAAAGGCATAAGTTCTGCCTGCAGTCATGTTTGTGGGGTATTTGAAGGCACAATCTCTCAATATTCAGGCAGCATATCCCCTCACTGTATTTCATTTTCATGCTTCACTCTTGAGCTTCAAAAGCTTAAACAACAATGAATTAATCTAACTTGCTCTACTATGTACTACTCCTAGCTTGCAGTCCAAAGAATGGATT
The DNA here is from genome assembly GCF_000695815.1 of Acanthisitta chloris. Classification (NCBI taxonomy): domain Eukaryota; kingdom Metazoa; phylum Chordata; class Aves; order Passeriformes; family Acanthisittidae; genus Acanthisitta; species Acanthisitta chloris. The sequence continues at coordinate 9,609 of NW_008680764.1, forward strand.
TTGCCAAGGTTTACTTTTCACTCTTCAAGGAATTTGTGGGTTATATTAACTGAGTATTAGGAAAATTAAAATGAATTCAGTAAAGTAGTAAAAAGATGCTGTTGATGTTAAAGTAGTCATAATGTGTCGTTTTATTTGAGGAAATGATGGTTGTAGTAAAAAGAATTAAAAATAATAAACTCTGTAATGCCAATAGACCAAGTCATACTCTCATACAGTGGAAAAAATAGGGGGTGATACATGATTTTAGTGTATGCATCATGCCATGTCTATCTTGGAATATTTTAAAATGAAAAGGTGTGACTTATTTTGAGACATATTCATTTACAGACAAAAACATATGTTCAAATATTCTGTCATAACATCAAAAAAGAAGGAAATTAACTTTTAAAAGGAAGCTCCCTTTTAGGGTAAAGACCATCCTCATTTTTTGAAGGCCTGCTTCAGTTGCATCTTGATGGGATTCAGGTAATTGTCTCACTCTCTTCCTGCTTATTCTAGTTCACAGAATAAGCTTTCCTGCTAGTAACATTTTCCCTATTGTTTTACAAATATCTGTAATATGACCTGCAGCAGCAACAATGGGAAACTCTCTTCCATGTCCAGCTGCTTTCTGTCTACTAAGCATACCATTGGGAATCAACAAGTCCATATCCCTTAGCATCATTTCGCTTTTCCATCCTACAAGATGGAAAGGAGAAATATTTCTCCTCTCATTAAGACTAGCATTTACTAATTTGTTGCTCCTTGCAGAGCTGTAAATGAGTACCTCTTTCTTTTGCTCGTTTTGCCAACAGAAAAGACAGCTGAAAGGATTTGACTAAGGGTGTGTATACATCTGTTACTACTACACTTTGATTAGCTTGATGCTTATATGTTTTCCTGCATATTACCTAGAATAATAACATTGTAAGGCTAGATAAGCCTGTATTCCTGAATGATGGTTAGTAAATCTAAGATTTCCTTACATACTGAACTTTTTAGCTATTAGGTAATTCATTTTATTGGCCCTGAAGCCTTCTGGAGCATGATCATAATTCTAGAGCATGGAAACCAGTGTTCCACTGTCAAATTTTACCTTGCTTTAATCCTTTTCCTCTGAAACTCTGGGCAAGCATGGAACATGACTGCAGCAGTGTGCTTTTCTGAATTTGGGAAATGAACCAGTGTGTTGTAATGCTGATGTGACCAGGAACCTGTTGCATGAGTCATCATTGCAATATGTATTGCATATGCATACAGTATTTCATCCAGTCTCAGTAAATGCTTCAAAGGATTTGGTGATTTTCGTGGAGTGTCTGCAGCACTTGCTTCACCTGGATTGCCTAATTATCACTGCTCATGGCAGCCTGGAGGCTGTGCTGAATTTCCAGAGATGAAATCACCTTGGATCTTTTCTCTTAAAAGAGGTAGAGGAGCTTTGCTACTCTATTCAGGCTCTGTGTTCCTCCTAACAAAATGGCAGTGCAAAATAAAGAAAGCCAGCATGGAGTTCAAGGCAGGTTATGCTGTTATTTTCATGCAGCAGAAATTGCTGAGAATGAAATACAGACATGGCAACATAGGCAGTTGGCAAGTTGGGTGCAAACTAGTTCAGAAATAATGAGCTTGATGCAGGAATGACTTTACTAAATAACATGACATTTCTTATGCTGCAAGTCAGAATTGATCACTGTGATGACTCCTTCAGACCTCAAAATGTATTAGTTCAATTTAAATTAATTAAAGGTACCTATCCAGATTTCTAAGAATTCAACCTCCTGCCTCCTTAATGAAGAAATCCTATAGTATTTAATCAAGATGAATCTGTACACTGTTATATATATTTAATATGACTATGCACATATAATAATTACTCTATAATGGAAAATCATATGACTTTCTGAATTCAATGCTATGCATTGCTATGAAGTTTTTTGCTAAGTGTTTTTTATTATTGCTTATATATTGCTTATGTATATACTTACATATTGCTTATGTATTGCTTATGGAAAAGCTTCTTTCTTACTCATAAGACAGATTTTGATCTTGCATGATATTTACTTCAGTAAATAATTTAATTTTTTCATAAACTGGTACAATGTACTGCGTGTGGAGATGCAATTTTGCTATGTGGTGTATATGTTACCTATGTTAGAGCAGTGATATGCAGGCCTGAAATCTACTTACAGATGTAGAAAGAGGTTTGACAGCAGCTCTAAATGACAGGATGAGGAACAAATACATATGTGTATTCTTCAAAAAGACTAATTGAAAACTATATGAATCAGATTAGAAATCTGTGAAAACTTTGGTTTTCCCAGATACATCGCACATAGTCTGTGCTATGTGATGACAAAGTTCAATATTTGTAGGTGTGTAGTACCTAGGAAGAGCATGCCTGTTTATTAAAATGCTCAATTGACACATGATAGAAAAACAGTAATGGGTAAAAATGCATAAAGCAATGCCCAAAGAAGTAATTAAAAGTACACAGAGGACAGCTATGCTTTGGTTCCTCAAGAGTTTGGTATGACAGCTGGATTTGGATCTTTTAGGAGTTTGACAATTGGACTGTCATACACCACTGTGATTCCCACTACACAGTGTTGCTGCTAGCTGCCTGCAATACTGCCCCAGTACCAAAGAAACCTGATTGCTGTGTCAGGGCCTGAATCAATTCCGTGGTCCATTTTGTGGACCTGGGCTCCTGCTGGTGGGAGAAGCAGACTTTGGAATGGTCTAATGTCTTTATAAAAAAATAAAGAACTCCCCTAAATCTGAAAGTTTTTCCAGTTTCTGGAAGCCAATAATTTCTGCTGCAATCATAATAAATTGACCTGGGTCATACACAATAAAAATAATTTTTTCTATGATAGTTTAGTCCTTCAGTATTTGGTTCATTAAATATGTATGAGTAGTTAGCTGAGTAGGTCAATATCAAAATATACATCAGTGCTATAGGACTTTAGAGGCCATTAATATTAATCAGAAGAACCTCTTCAGTGGTCCTGTGGTTTGGCCTTTATCAAGAATAATGATGTTGTCTACTTCGAAAGTAGACAAAGGTAGTATTGGTTTTTGTTTGTTTGTTTTTTTTGTTGGGTTTTGGGGGGGGAGTTTGTGTATTGTACTTCTGGAAAAACACTGAAAACGGACAAGACTGAATTTGTAGTTAGGGTTCAATATATGCAGCCTACACTGATTTTGAAATCTATACCCTAAAGACCATGTCTGTATTTATTAAATTGATCATATTGGTTTTACCTTAATAATAATGAAACTTTCATCTGAAACAAAACTGATCTGCTGAAAGAAAGGGATGGTTTTGTTATAAGTATTGTCTTTCCGAGGAAACTGTATATTCACTTCCTTGTCGAAAATTCAAATTAATTACAAACAGACTTTTTAAGAGGATAGGGTTTTTTCTCTTCATTATGTTTTAATCAAAAGTTTTGGAGAGTTTCCTTTTAATATAGCAGGGGTGTATTCTCTGGTTGCCACAGAATTAGATTTTCATGTCTGAAGTTATGCAGAAACTGATTTAAGATGTGATGAAGCCTCTTCAAGTTACAGTTGTCTGGTGTACACTGTGGTAAATTTTGACCTTGTCAGACGAAGACAGTTGAATTATGATCCAGCCTCTGTAAGAAATGATATGTCTACCATATTAGATTAATTTCTGTAAACTTCACCATTCTGCATTACCAAGCCTTGTAAATGTCATCTGTATCCATCATCAGGCAATATTTTGATGCTGTTTATGGAGCAGTTCTCATTTCAGTTTCAGTTCTTCTAAAGACTTCCATTTCACTGTAAAATTATGCTTTTTAAATTCTGTATTTTTATTAATTTTTGTCTAAGTCTGCACAGAACTTTAAAAAGTCAATTAATGTGGCTTAGTTTCACAGTAAATTACTGACAGCACTTCTCTTCGAGAAAGACTGGATATTTTTACCCTTTTCTCATAAGGAAATTCAAAGATTTTATCTCTTATTCAATATTCTTCCTAACTAGCTGTCTGTCCTTAACTTAGTGTGTAGCATTACAGTCTAATAAGGAGAACTTAGAACTATGAAAGAAAACTATAAAATCTTAAAATCCAAAGATGTAAATTAAATAGAAAACTGAGAACCTAAAGTCAGGCCTTTAAATCTGTACTCAAAGTGCTTTCTTTTCTTCTGTGAAAACTGTCCGAAGTGAACAGATGAGTAGGGTTCCTTACCTGATAAATTACTTTGGCTTAGACAGTCAAAAGCACAAAAGAAATATCCTATTTCCCAGGGCTTATATAAGGTGGAAATTCTGATCTATCTACTTAAATCTTTCAGCTATTAACGCTCTTAAGAAATTACATTCTTAATGAGAATGCAATGTTGCAGTCCAAGCTAATTTGTAATACTAATTTATCTTCCTAAACTGGATTCAGGAGGTAGATTTTAGATCCTTTGTTCTTATTCCACTATTAAATGTTTCTTCATTTATCCATCATGAAATATGTGTATAACATCACCTTTCCCTTAAGCCACTTAAATGGAGTGGTTTGAGTAATTTTTTAGTTCAGTTTACCTCTTCAGCTCCTCAAAATCAAAGGTGAGAATGTAAAGATGTTACCTTTAAATGAGATTGCTCTAAGCCCTATCCTGTTGATCGTATCCATCCTCAAACATACTGTACAAAACAGTTGATTTCTACTTTGAATTTTTAATAAAAATATATTTTGGAATATGTTGATCAAACTGTTTAACCTTGAATATAAACAAATATCATTCAAGAGGAACTTTTTTGTCACACTTGAAAAAATAAAAAATCCTCCTTTTGTAGCTTCTTGTAAAGGCTTTTCATTACATTTTTACTGAAATTAAAAAATACTGTGGTTTATATAGAAGAAATATTTGCAAGTTTTTGGTTTATTTTATTCTTTTTGCTTTGTGCTTTTAACCTACTCTTGTGTTTTAAACCATTTTATACATTTCCAGGCCCTCTGAATATGGGTCACATTCACCTCTTGTGTGTTCTGTTAACAATGCCAAGCACCTCTCTACTCATCTCAGCTCCCTTATGTCAATATTTGGTTTCTTTAATCTAATGAAACATTTTTTATTGTGGCTCCAATCTGTTCTGTCATCTTTTTTGTTCAGTTTCTTCCAGATTATTTGACACCACTGCTATGCATTGCAATAAGAGATAAAGAACAATTAAGAATACTGTGTATTTCTGACAACAATGTATATGATATCTTTGTTCTCAACATTTTTGTGGCTGAAATTATACACTCCAGGTAAAATAATCATGAAATGTAAAAGAAATTTGGAAAAAGATGGAGAAGGAAAGTGTTTCATAAAGAATGCATTATTTTAAAATGTCTTCCACCTTACTTTTCTCCTTCTATGCCCTTCTTTATTACAAATATTTTTCCTCACTTCTAAATGAGTAGTTCTTTTCTGTGGGATTATCCAGAAGAGGGAGCCATGGGCATGTACAGTTAAACTGCAAAATCATAGTCATTAAAGAATAAACAAAGTTTTTGTGAGTTTTATAATGCATTTCTTCTCTAAACTAATGGTCACTAAGTGACTGTGGTTAACATATCGTAACTCTGCAGGAATCACTGGGACAGTGTTCAAACAAGCTTGACAGGACACTGTAAACATCTGATGTTTATGACAGTCCTAGAAATCATTAGAATACTGTTTCAGTGGGGAATTTAGCATGTATAAGCAGTATATTTGATGCCATTTCCATATCTCAGATGTTGAGCTAACCTCATTATTTATTAGTGTGGTCAAGGCTGTGCTTTAAACCACAAAATTTATTTTTTCATTTTATCATGACTGTGTGCAATAAGAAATGTTTTTGAAATTAAAAACTTTTAGCTACACTGTATAGGCAGGGCCATCATAGAAAATTGCATGCTATTTACTTTTTTTATAGATCAACAATGTGTTGATCAACATATAGAACAACAGTATGTTCAGAAATATGTTGATTTTTAAATATTCTATGATACATTCACTTTTGAGATCAACACTTTAAGTTCAGAGGTAGGAAGAGTAATATCTAGGGCTCAGCATAAAGGCTGAACAACACAGAGGAACTTCCTATTTAACCTTCTTGAAATGCAGAAATCTGCTGTTCTATATTCTTGAAAAGAATCTTTTTTTAACCTTGGAACATGATGGTGGAGCTGCTGTCACTATTCACCAATGCATAATTCTGGTTTTCTTTCTTCTGACCTGAAGAAAATCCACGAGCAGGCATATTCCCTGAAACCTAAGGCTTTTTCATAAGTCACAGTGCCATACCAGTGGTTTGATAGTAGATTTTAATACAGTAAAAGCCTGTGAGTTCCTTTATATGTAACTATATGTGTGATTATATAGCTCACACAATCAATTCCTGCTCAGATCTGCATACATGTTTAGTTTACATCAAGTTTGACAGTGTTGTTTTAATAATTTGTCAGTATATTTCAAAGACTACAATACACTGACTTAAAATCACTGCTTTGCCTGGTAGGTACTAGATTGCAACAGGCAATGGGATGTGTGTCCAGGCTCCTTGCTTCCTGAAGCCTGCCTGGCTATGGCCACTGTGGGCTAAAAGCTATGACTGCTTCTGTAGTGATGTGCCAACATGTTGGGCAAGGAGATCCAGCTAACTATACAAATCCTTTACATACACATCATATCACACAAAGTCCCATTTCAAGCCTTACAGTGAAGCTGACCAATGTGGTTAAAGACACTACATCTGTCACCTCTGAGACTTACACACAGATGATGTGTCTTTGTCAATACTCACCCCCTGCATCTTGCATTATGTTCATGGGGTCTACATAGACAGAGAGTTATTAGACCAGTTGTCCTAGTAAATGATTTCTATTTAACAGTTTGTAAAATGCTCCCAGAAACTATCTTAATTAGGCAAACCATATTTTAAATGCATCCTTAACCAAATAAAAAGCTAAGCATGCTCTAAGTTCCCGATTTTCAGATTCTGAATGGCAATCTAATTCGTTTTGTCAGAAATGTTTTCTGAAGCAGAATTCTATTAAAGGTCTTATTTTACTTTGTGTCCAGCTTACAACTGAAAGCCAAGATGATAGCAGCAGCACAGAACAAAAGCTCCAAAGACTACATCTGATTTAGTATTGATTTATGCATAATGTGGAAATAATTGTTGATCAGGAGTTGTGTGAAATACAAAATCTGGTAGCATTAAAAACAGCAACAGATTTGAAAGTCTATCAGGTCTCTAGATAGCATAAGGTGGCTTCTGAATGGCTAGCTATATTCTTTACTTAGTGGTAAATATATATATAAAAATCTCTCATTATGACATATGAAGTAGCAAAGGGGAAATCCATTTCCAGTTTCTTTTAGTTATGTTCAATCCGTTAGAAAACCTATATAACAGACTCTGTCTGAAATGATTAAAAAATCAATAACAGACTTCTTTTTTGAGAATTGTGTTTTGATAACCTTTCTACAAGTACTGTTCTAGACATCCTTCACCACTTGCCTGGCTGCATTATCTGTAATTGTCTCTTAATAGACTGAGAGTAAATTATTAGAAAAGAATTGCATCACCAGGGAGTAAGGGTTGTCAGATACCAGTGAGATGTAATACATCAAATGCTGTTGCGTACAGCCTTATCTCATATGCTCTTTGGGCTTTTTGTGCTTTCCTTTTTTTTGTTGTTTTGTTTTAAATAGAGCTTTCGACACTTGTAACCTATTCTACCACAGAACAGGTAAAATAATGAATGCAAAACTGCTTACAGCTCCATAGAATTAATGAATCAATAAGAACAACATATTGAATACAAAGTTCATGACCTGAAAAGCAGACACTACAAAGTTTCTTTTTAGCAGGGCATGCATGTTTTATCTCCTCAACTAAAGACAAAGTTCTGTAGGGATGTGTAGAGAGGTTTGCTTTGCCACCATGAGTTATTTACTATCTTCCTCTAAAGTACACTTCTACTTCATTGAAAAAACATTTGAACAATAATTGGACAAGGTCTTGACAAGTTCTTGAATGTCTGGGTTTTAACTATGGCTAAGCAATTTACTTTGTAATTTAGAGGAAGTATTTAACAGCTTTGTATATTGAATGTCGTATCACCTACATAAAGATATTAGCATTCAACAGCTAACAACATATATGTTGACAGAATTTAATTAGATAGGATATTTGTGTAGTGTTTTGGCATCCACTAGCATGTCTTGTTTTCTGTAATTTATTTAAATTATTTTAGCGATGAGTTTTAATAATTGCCTTGACAAATGATCAAAACTAAGAGCTGGTTGAGAATACACCCCAAATTTACAATCAGGAAAAAGTAACTGTGCATTATCATTACTGTACTGTGAGTGGCATCACAGGCCAGATGATCTTCTGGGCAGCATAAAAGAGTCTTCCTTCATAGATTAGTGCTGGCTGAGTCAAGGGTCACCTACACTATGGATGATTTTCACTGGAACCTGACCATGATGGAGAGGAAACCCAGCCTTCACATGTGAGATATGCCTTGGAAAAGGGAAACTGATGACCAGAAAAAGGGAAATATAACCCTGATTTTTAAAAAAGGGAAAACGGAAGAACCAGGAAACTATAGGCCCGTCAGTCTCACCTCTGTGCCTGGCAAGACCACGAAGCAGATTCTCCTGGAAGCTATGCTTAGGCACATGAAAAGCAAAGAGGTGACTGGTAAAAACCAACATGGCTTTACCAGGGGCAAGTCATGCCTGAGGAATTTGGTGGCCTTTGAGGATGGGGCCACAGAATTTGTGAATAGGGACAGAGCAAATGATATCATCTGCCTGGACTTATGTAAAGCGTTTGACGCTGTCCCACATGACATCCTTGTCTCTAAATTGGAGAGACATGGATTTGATGGATGGACCACTTGGTGGATAAAGAACTGGCTGGACAGTCGCATGCAGAGAGTTGTCGTCAGCTGCTCATTGTCCACATGGAGGTCAGTGATGAGTGGTGTCCCTCAGGGGTCAGTGCTGGGGCCAACACTGTTTAACATCTTTGTCAGTGACATGGACAGTGGATTGAGTGCACCCTCAGCAAGTTCACTGATGACACCAAGCTGTGTGTGGCAGTCAACACACTGGAGGGAAGGGATGTGACATCCAGAGGGACCTTGACAGGGTTGAGAGGTGGAACAATGCAAACCTCATGAAGTTTAACAAAATGAAGTGCAAGGTCCTACATCTGGGTCATGGCAATCCCAGGCACACCTACAGGTTGGGTGGGGAAGTAATTGAGAGCAGCACTGAGGAGAATGATTTGGGTGGGATGGTAGATAACAAACTCACCATGAGCTGCAGTGTGCACTAGCAGCCCAGAAAGCCAATGGAATCCTGGGCTGCATGAAAAGGAGTGTGGCCAGCAGGTCAAAGGAGGTGATTCTTCCCCTCTACTCTGCTCTCATGAGATACTACCTGGAATACTGTGTGCAGTTCTGGTGTCCTCAACATAAGAAGGACATGGAACTGTTGGAGCAAGTCCAGAGGAGGCGGTGGGTGCAGCAGAGATGACCTTGAACTGGAGTCTTAGAAGTCAGTTTGTGTTTATTTTGGTACTACAGATAGGTTATATCAAGGCTACTCACATTGCTTTCTTTTTTTCTGAGCTTCTTTCTTGGAATGCATCTTCTTATTAATTTGGCTCTAAAATGAAGTGTATTTATTGTGAAGGTGGTAAGACATTGGAACCGGTTGCCCAGGGAGGGTGTGGCTACTCCAACCCTGGTAGTGTTCAAAGCCAGGTTGGATGAAGCCTTGAGCAACCTGGTCTAGTGGGGAGGTGTCCCTGCCCATGAGAGTGGGTTTGGGACTAGATGATCTGTAAGGTCCATTCCAACCCCTAAAATTCTGTGATTCTGTGGTTGAACATGGTGGCATTGGGTCATAGGTTGAATTTGATGATCTCAGAGGTCTTTTCCAACCTAATTGATTCTGTGATTCTAAAGATCATATCTTTTTTAAGACGCTTTTTAATTTAACCATTATTTCTAATCTTTGATGCTTCATTTTAAATTCAAATAATTTAATTAACTGTCAAAACAAATGCATCATATTGGTCTGTGTTTATAAACAGGAGAACAGTCTCCAGCTTTTCTCTTCTGTGACAAATGTGACAAACCTTAACATGATGAGCGGGAGATAGCCAGAATGCAATAACAATTGAAGCAGCAATGGGAAAGTAATAGTGTTGTGTAGTTACTATCAGTGACCTGATTTCAAGGGAAGGTTCTCATTAAATGCATGAATCCAGTTAGAGCAGATTGCCAGAAAAAAAATCTCAGAGTACTGTGATTATAGATAGTGCACCAAAACTCTGAAAAACAAAAATGTGATAATAGACCTTACTTATTCACAGGTATGTAGAATCTCTGTATGTAGACAGTTACCAATATAAGATTTACATAGAGGATTATATCACACTCT
>NW_008680764.1:20091-79721 GCF_000695815.1 Acanthisitta chloris
ACTCATATAGATTTGGTTACATAAACTGATCTCCAGTCATGTGTTTTCTATAGTGTGTGTCTACATTTTAATTAGAAAAATAAATGCAACTTTTGAACAAAATATAAACCTAAACCTAAAATATGCAGTACTGTCTTTGTAGCTTGCTCAAATTTTGCTCAAAACACACTATGTTCCACATCTCAAATCTCATCAAATAGCCAAATTTGTTAAATCTAAAACCAGAAAGACAGAAATAGCAGCACTCCTAAGGTCCAATGGTTTTTCATGGAGTGTTCTGGCAGCTCACCTGAGAGGAAAATGACCACCTACTGCCAAAGGCATCAAAGGCAGCTAAACAAAATTTCACTCTTCAACAGCACTTACTTCATTCACTGCCAGGAAGTCTGAAAGCAATTGAAAAAGTTAAAAATTTTAGTTAGAATCCAGCCTCTCTTTTGAAATAATTGTTTTATTATTTCTGTTTTGAATTCTGAAAGAATATATCAACCATAATTGAATAGCTTGTCAAACATTTAGGATTCCAGGATGAGGAAAAGGTTTATAGCTCTTCTCAGATGCTGGGATCGTTTTCCCTCTGTCTTAAAAACTTTCCTGTGGCATTTTTGGCTAATCATTTAGGTCTCTGTTTATTGCATTTTCATGTGATTTTTTTATATCAGGGCTATTACCTCTACTTGTCCTCACTTAACCAAAATAAAATGTGGATATTAAAATATCCTTTCTTCCTCAGGTGCATCTTCTGACTGCATGAAATGATGTGTTATTACAGTGCACTATGCAGCACCATCCCAAAAATCAGCAGGGGAGATTTACCTTATGTGTCAGTAGTCTCCAGCAGTGTCATTCCAAAATTCTATGACCAGTGTGCAAATCACTGGATCATATAAAATCTTATTGGATTCTAATCAAAATGCTGTTAGAAATAATTTGAAAATTGATGGATTGAGAAATTTGCTTCTAAGAAGATTTCCATGTGTTGTCAATAGCTTTGCACCATTGTGAAAAACCAACTTCTATCTCGATATGATTACAGTCCCATCATGTAAACTTTTCAACTTAACTCCTTTGTCAATCTAGTTCTGTTCAGTTATCACTTCCCATGACCTCCCAGTACCCAGGCCTGCAACCCAAGAGTTATAGATTCATCTACCAAATGAGCTGTTGCAACCATCTGATTTTTTGCCATTTCATTGCTTCTTTCTCCTAGATTACAGTGCAGTAAATCCTATACCTTGACAAATAACTAGTCGTGATATTGTCACTTCATTTCAGTGACATGTATTGTGTTCTCTTTGAGGCCACTCAAAAAGAAAGTTTTAGTCTTGCTGGTTTGGTCAAACCATCCTGTACTTTAATTATTCTGTTGGTTACAGCCTTCTAAAGTTGATACAACTGCCTTTTTTAGGATCTTGAATAATTTAAGACTTGCTTACACTTCCATCCTTGTCTTCTTCACCTTTACTACCTTCCTTTCTATGAGCTCACTGTGTCCAAAGAAGCCTCTTTTTTTGCAGCTGAATATCATTCTTGCTTTCTTAAAATATTATCAGTACTTGCTTCTGCATATAATCTTATAAAAAGGAAGTAATTATAGCATTATACAAACAGACACCATTTTTATCTGCACGAGTGCATACAAAAATTAGTCCAATGACTATATAACCTTACTTAATTTCTTTCCATGCATCCAATCCTCATTTTAATTCTTTTTCTTGTACCAAATCTAAATCCAGTTTTGCAGTTCTTTTAAAGAGGGAGCCACATTAAATAAGTCCAACTTTGTGGACTTCTTTGAAAAGAGAATGCTTTTTGCAAAATTCAGCTAATCATATTCAGCTTAGAAATAATGCATGAAATCACTTTTGCTCATGAAAGTGATCAGTGTATAGAACAAGTATCTAGGAAAATAATACTTCCCATCCATTCTCCATGTCTAGAAATCTCAGACCTATTTTGGTACTCTTCTAGAACCAAACATTTCAATCTGCAGTTCACTTGTTGAGATTTCAACAAGCAATTACATGATCTAGTTATTGATTGTGTCTTTTACTTATAAAACCTCAAATATATCTTTCCTCTCAAAATATAAAAAACATGCCAGTCCACATCTATCCACTCTAGTCACAAACAGTTCAAGGAAACAGCAAACTAGGAATTGATTAAAAGTGAAAGATTTCTATGCAATTCACCACGCATAAGATACACAGAATATCTTTTAACTTGATTAAATGGCTAATTTATTTCTGTCTTTGGATAAAAACATCAAATGCCTATTAATACCATAGCTCTTTCAGATGCATGATCCAATGGGATTTTCTTTAGAAATAGTTCTTGCGGGGTAAAATCTTTAACTGCTGCTGGCAGTGGAATATTTACAGAAGTTTCAGCAACCAGGTCAGTTGGTCATATCTAGATGAGAGGGTTTTCAAAGTAGCTGGCTTCAGGACTAACCTCTGAGTTAATTCAGTAAATTTTATTCTATTTTGAGCTTCAATCTCTCCTTTCCATTGGTACAATCCATGGAAACATAAATCATACTTGTACTAAATATCTCTTTCATTTTTCTTGGGCCTAGTATTTTGAGAAAAGGCAAACCATAGATTTCTGAAGGTTGTTCAAAACTTGTTTTAGAGCTCTGAGCTGGGTTTCTTTTCCAGTTTCCAAGGTATGTTATATTGTAGAGGTACTATGTGGATTATGTGGATAACTGATAACTGTTTCTTTCCTACTATACAAAAATAACCTTTCCCTCTCTCCTTCAAGATATTTCCAATTTATTGAAACAAATAACTGACTTCTATAAAATCTATTTTGCAGCATGATTTTCCAGTGCCATAAAGCACCAAACCACTGAAAATACAAAACCTACACATCTTTTAATGTCTTTCAAAATCAACAATAGCAATTATATTTTGTGTCAGCTTTGCAAAGTGGCTTTCACCAGGAGAAATGTTCCAGCATGTAATTATGTCATTCAGGTTTCAGTTTTGTTTTCTTTCTCTTTAAAGTACTTTGCAAAAGCAACATCTAGGGAATTTCACAGTTGATGAAATCTTGGCACTAAGGTGGAGAATTACAGAACTCGCACTGACTTCAGCAGGGCCCAGATTCTCAGTGATGCCTTTCAAGAACTACAATCTTACTAATTTAAATATAAAAAGGTACCTTTAATTAATTATGCTTTTCCAAAATCTTCAGAGAAAGACAGCTCCTGACTTTAATTTCCAAAGTACTCTGAAAGGTCCAAGAGCTACTCAGGTCAATGGCAGAATCCAGATTACCTCCCCTGCCCTTGGGGATAAATGGCAATATTTTATATAATGGGCTTAAAACTGTTATTTCATTAAGTATTGTTCAAAACGTTCATTTTAAAACAAAAGAAAATATTGAAGCTATCAAAGAACATGACTTTTCTCTTTCAGTTCCATAAATAATGAACCCATTGGTACAAACAGCTTGGCCCACAAAAAGTGAAAACAGAGTTAGATTTATTGCCAGTGCTTGATAAAAATTTGTGAGCATATTGAGCAAATGTTTTTTCTCTGAAAAAACAGAATATGCATATTCCCCCACAGATTCATACCTGAAGCACCTAAGACTTCAGCTTCTGAAATTTTAGACTCCCTCCTCAGATAAAAGTCCAGAGAATCATCCACTGCATTTTTAATTGAGTTTATCACAGACAGATTGTTCATTCAAGAAATCTTTTCTCATATTATTTATTTCCTAAAAGTCAAGAACAGTCTAAGCATTAGAGGGAAATATTTATGGAGTGTATCATCAGTAAACCAGAGAGTGGTCAGCAGCACAATAAATTAAAAAAAATAAAATAGCTGGAGGCCTGAAATAAACTCATGTGGCTAAATTATATCCTGTGCACAGTGTCTAGTTCTTCTTGTTTGTTCCCCATACTACATGCATTCATGTAGAGGCATTTGAGCCAGCCCTCACATAAACCCAACACACTGACTGGAGTCTCACCAGTGTCTTTACACTGCTCTGGATATCCATTTTGGATATAGCATCCAACTGACAGGACTGGGATGGATAGGTTCCCCTCTCCCCCGGTGAAGCCTTCATTGTGAAGGTTAAAACCTTCACAAGTTTTGCACCATGGCACTAAGTGCCACATCCAGTCTTTCCTCGTACACCTCCAGGGACAGTGACTCCACCACCACCCTGAGCAATCCATTCCAATGTCTTATCACTCCTTCTGTGAAGAAATTTCCCCTGATGTCCAACCTAAACCTTTCCTGGCACAGCTTAAGACAATGTCCTCTTGTTAAGAAGAGAATGCAAAGGCCAAAACTCTCCCTAAACAGTTAAGTATGGCATTACCATAAGTGAGGGTCTGCAGTACACAGCACTGGCCTATGGGCAATAAAAGCATTTATCCCAAGGCATGCAGCTTTGGGTGAGCTAAACTATTGCTGCTGTTTCTGTTTCTAACATATCTTTTCCTATTGAGTGTTTTCTGTATAAGGGCAAGCTTTTGTTGCATTGAGAGCAGAGTAGCAGGATGCTAGTACAGAAAGAAATGAACTGCTGATGAAAAATATTTTCTGCAAATGTTTACAATTTTTTATTTGTTTCTCAGCTGAGATTTCAAAGTTCAGAGAGCTAAGAAAGGCTCTATAAAAGAAGGTAAAAGTATGTTTGCATAAGGTAAAGTAAGAAAAGTGATGGTTTGATGCAACATTTATGCCTGGAGTGATTATATAGCAAAGTCAAAAGACTTAGGACTTGTGATACTGTCTATTATTCACTGAATGTCTGCACTGCACACAGAGGAAGGTACAATCCATGCTCCAAGGAGCTTTGCTGTCATGTTCATGATTAATGATTGTGGCATTCATGTGGAATTGGGGAGCTCTCTGTTTCAGAGAGCTGCATCAATAAGACTGATACTTACGGAGTTAAAAAAAAAAAAGAAAAAGAAAAAGAAAAGCATTCACAATAAGGCCTGGTAGGTTCTAAAGTTTAGCTGAGTTTTTTTAAATCCACATCATTCTTAAGAAGAGTTTTCTTGGCACTGGGTGAAGTGTTGTTGAATTCTTAACCAGGTATGGTAGATCATACACTTCTGTTTCATTTTTCAGGCATTGTGGCAACTCTACTTGATGAGCTTCCTTGATCATCGGCGTGCCAAGGGAAATGCCACTGGGAATGCCACTTTAGAAATCTTCTGACAGAAAATCCTTCACCTGTGTGCAGAATCACATTCTCAGTCTTGGATTCAAGCTAAGCCTCCTCCTTCTCTCCTACGGTCAGATGAGGTAATTGTGCAGATGGGTGCAACTGCACTGAGAGACTAAAATTAAACACTACACAGGTGTGAATTATAATGTTTTCTTTGTCTCCTCTTGGCACAGACCAGACATTAATCAGTGAATATATTAAATACAGTTATAAAAGATATAGTCAAACAATGTATAAACCCTAATGTGTTAAGATGGCAGAAATGTTCAGTAGTAACACAAAAGCTTTCATTCCCAGATCACAGAAATGAGGTGTGATCTGCTGTACAGTCTCTGTCACCTTCATTAACTACTCTCAACAAAAAGTAGTAATAGCCATCAGTATTATTTATTGAATTATAACTGTAGCATTTATTATGGTTATTTCTATAATATTTAGGTATAAATAGCTATTTTTAAATAATATGTTAAAAGGAATCAGAAGAAAAAGAGAACATACAAAGACCTTGAATAAAATTCCAGTCTTGGGAACAAACATTTGCTACTGGTTTTTCTGGAACAGGGATTTTGCAATGAATGACTTAGCCCAGGTACTAAGCTCCTATAACCTACTAACAAAGGAAAAGAAGATTGAATAGGATTTCTGTCCTTTTATTTGTCAGGAATGTTTTGACTTTCAAACAGTTTTCAAGGGACATTCTCATGGTTTCTGTTTGGCTAAAAGCAGGCAGTTTTCATTTTGACAAGGCCAGTGAAAGATTACTTGTGCAAAGTTTCTTATTTCAGTACAGAAACTTAGTGTTATGGCTTAATTGCACCTGCATACATAATACCAAGTAGACACAAATCAATGTAATTTAATTCAGAACAGCATCTAAGGAAGCATCACAGAAATGATATTCAGACTGATGAAAATTTAAATGAAGAAAGTATCAAGGCTCTCCATTCATGGAGCACTGTGCTGAAGTCAGCTCAAAGCTTGTTGCTCTGAAAGGCTGTAAAGTGATCTGAATGAATTTAATGAGTCACATTTCATTAAAAAAGAATTGCCTTAAAAATGTCTGTCAAGCATGCTTTTCTGTTAAACCATTTGACAGATGTTTATGCAGTTTAGTGAATAATCTTTAACCATCAAAGAAAGTGATTGCCATCCTTTTTCACTTCATGTTCTTGGGTTGACAGTAGCACGGGAGGTGGTGCTGGGCATGGCACATCTTTGTCCTTTGCTAAGGGTTGGTTTGGACAGCCTAGAGTCTAGTCCAGATGGGATTGTTTGCCTTGGATGCTTTGAGGAGAAAAGAACAAGGCCAGAGGGTGGTGAATCTAAAAGCTGAAATAGGAAACAAATTAGTTTGGTTGCTGGAAGGGGCCGATCACTTCCTGAGTAGAACTGATGAGCTGCCAAGGAGTGTCATAATGAAACATGCCAATGCCTCCTGGGGGACTGCACTGCAGACTTCCCTCTCAACGTGCCTTTGAAGGAATTTTGAACAGTCTGATGCCAGACAAATTGTTATTGCTCCACTGTTCCCCTTTTATTGTAAATGCCAGAGTTATTTATTAGAAATGGCCTAGGACTGTGACATCTTTCTAATGTGTAATGTGGTGGTTTATTCTGTTTGAAACAAATTTTATGTATGCCTTGAATTGGCGAGACAGAGTGTGAGACTTTAATTTTGCACCTATCAATTAGCCAGGCATTAAAAGTAGTTTAAGTAGAAAAGGCTGGCTAGATACCACAAGCACCAGAAAGGTGGTTTTTTTGTCACTTAAATGAGCATGTTTTCTATTTAAAGACACCTAAATTATTCATTTGCACCAGAATATCACTTTAGATGAGATATTTTTATTTCTTAGCACTTTTTTTTGGTTCATCTGTAAAGAAAAAAACAAAATAGTTTCAGATAATTTATGGTAGGGCTAATATCTAGGGTTATTATCTGGTTACTTTAGACATCAGTTTATATTCTTGAAAATAAGTGATGATTGGAAGGTTAGTTTTATTTTGGTTTTATTGGTGTTTAGAATACTATTTTAGGTAATAATAGTAATCTGAACTAATATAAATGCTTTTTTAAAAGTGCAGTGTAATAATTTCCTTGTATCTTGTACTCATTAAAAACTAGAAGATGGGAGAGACTGTTACATATGGATTGTAAAACATGCAAAGTGAAGTAGATACTGAAGAATCTCTTTCTTATACCTTGAACACAAGCTTTGTATAGTCAGTATCAGAGAGAGAAACTTCAGAGAATCAGTTATTTAAATATGGCAACAAATGTTTTAAGAACATTCTTCAACTACAGGTTCATTACTAATTCTACTAATCCTATAACAGTGAATGTGTCATCCAATTATAAGCACAAATGGTTTAGTGTCTTTACTATTAATGTGTAAACTTAGGGTTTTAGATGAGACCTGGATGATCTCATTAAAAAAAAAAGGCATTTTAGAGATGAAGTTGAATATTTCATATTTTATTCTTGATTTCCTTTTTATGCTAAATGCTGTACTTCTCTGCACAGAATTAAATCTAAGAAGTGTAGAATTTCTGGTCTACTCTCTGTCCAAGAAAATAATTTTATTCATTCTTTAAGCCGAAACTTATTTGTCTGAGGGCTAGTTTATTCTTTTCTGTCTTGTTTACAAAACCAAAATTTATTCTACGATTTGCTATCACAAACATTTCAAATTTTCATTAGATTTTTTTTGGGGGGAGGGGTCAATTTTTAAAAGTTTTCCTTTAGTTTCAGAAAAATCCTACCCATCTTTGTTTCTTCTGCCTCATCTGATGTCATTAAGGCTTTGGCATGACTTTCAGGTTTCATCTCAAGTTGAATGCATTGCTACGGTTTCCTGTCAGAAGAAAAATCTGCAGAATTTGCCAACATTGAAGACTCATGAGACTTTTTCCATCGCCTGAGTGTATCTGTCTAGTTCCCCCTTAGGAGTCTTGGAGTTTGCTGCTGGGTCTCCAGATACTTCTTCAGGAGGGAATGAGTTTCCCACAGGTCCTGCACTGAATCTGCCAACCTCATGCCAATGGTTCAGGGTTTCAGTATGTCCCACATTGCAGTAGGTGCTTATAGGTGAGCAACTGAAGTCAGCTTTGGTTTCAATTTATGCACGAGAAAGCTGAAGTCTGGAATCCATGGTAATAGCTATATTGTGAACTTGAGTAATTAAAAAGATTTCTGCAGCTCCTCGGTATTACTTCAGACATTTTCAGTCTTTAGTTTTTGTTGTCTATCAGTATGACCATTATTTTTGCACACTAACTATAAAAAGTATTTTCTTTCCTTTACACAACCAGAAAATGTTATCCAAGTGAAATCAGTATCCATGTGTCGTAAAACAAAGCATTATCGTTGCATGATAAGTGTATGGATTAAATAGGAAGTTGGCAATCCAAATTATCAAACAGAGTTCTCATTTTCTTCCATTTCCTTTTCTAGCATACTGCCATTAATTTAGTTTGGTTTCGATTGGTTTGCCTTAAATTATATTGAATTTTGGTAAAGACAGCATTTTCCCTATAGTTTGTCACCTATTGAATTGAGAAAACACATACTTCTTTGCATCAATTCCTTATGTTGAATTTTTGAGTATACATAAATTCTGATGAGTTTGCCTTCACTAGTGAGCAAGCTAGAGGTATCGATCAGTTAATAATAAGTTGCCCTAACTAAGCAATGTAGATAAATTTTTAGAGGCAGTTTGTACTCTTTCTTAAGTGATAAAAATGCCTTTTGTAAATGAACTCAATCAAACAGAGTTCTGCAATCACAGCAGCTTGTGTGACAGACACTTCACTGTTGCATTTGTACTCTATCACACAATAATAAAAAAGCCTGTCATTCATGCTTTTGTCTGAAGATAACAAAGGTGAATAGTCCCTATTTCCTAGAAAACACAGGAAATGCAGAGGCTGTGCATCTGGAGGAGGTGCTTATTTGTTTGTCCATACAGCAACTAGAAAAAAGCATCTCTGCTTTTAAATAGGAATTACTGTTGGAAGTCAAGAAGAAAGAACAAATGTAAAACCTCTGTGAAAGAGAAAAGGAAGATAGCCTTTTTTCTTACAGGCCCTGGCAATAAAACAAACAGGATAAACATAGTGAGTGCTGAGGAAGAAATTTTTCTTTATTACACAAAACAAATTCAAAAAAAGTAAACTTTTTTTTTAAACCTAAAAATAGCCTGATTTTCTATTTTTCTCCTGAATGCTTTCAGTGGCTCTTGTGGTTTAAGGCCTTGGCTCTATGTAAGTGCTGCTCAGCAGTAACAAACACGTCTCTATAATATCAAGCCTGTGTCCAGCACAAATCCAAAGCACAGCCCCATAGTAGCCACTGTGAACAGAATTAACTCTACTCCAGCCAAAACCAGCACAGTGGTAAACAGAATTTCATTTCTGCAAATTTAAGGAATATGCAGGAATTTGAATGTCATTTTCAAATGATATTTGGAAGACAGAAACACTTCCATCTTCCAGAAGAAAAGGAGTTAAACAAAGTTAGCTGAATTCTTGGCAGAAAGTAAGTTATTTAAATTTTTGGCAGAACAATTTCTTCTCTTATGAGAAGAAGTAACATTTCTGCTGTGGGAAAGCAGAGTGAGATAAACATGTTCTTAAAAATATAGCATAAAAGAGAAGGACATGTGAAGGAAATCATTGCTTCTCTTAAAGGATTGAACAGATGCTTACATTCTAAACTGCAGTAGCTGCAGTAGCCTAGATTTACTGGACGAGATTGAATGGAATCAGAAAACATGTTCTTTCTATTTTCTTCTTCTTTAGGGTAAGTGAGACTGGAAAATACAAGTGACAATATACCATGCTTTGGGGACTATTGTCTAAATAGGGCTAAAGAATTTTCAGTGGAACATACATAATGTAACCTTGTGATTTGAGCCATTTGCTCCTGACACACAATGTAGATTATTTATGAAATGCCCTATTCCTTTGAATTACTTATTCTGTTCTATCTGCTACCTCATACCTCTGTTCCTCTGAATGAATATCTGTCAGCTACTTACATGCTTTTGAGAGTTTCCTTATGCACTTGATGATGATCAAAGGAGGGATTTTTTTTATAGTACTTAAACTCATAAAGATGCAGATAAACACCAATGAGAATTAGATTCTTAGATGCCTTTGAAAATTTAATTTGATGACTGTTGTTAAGTGTTGGAAGTTCTCTTAAAAATCAAGTCATGTATACTTATGTCTATCCATATTACTGAATAGGATTGTTAATTGGGATTTATGCAATGATTTTTTTCAGCTGATTTATAGGCCTTTGAGAATAGATCAAAATTCACTTTGATCGACTTTCCAAATGGATATTGAATCATACTTTTATTGTCCTCTTAGTATCGGCTGAATAGCTGGATAACAGGAAAGACATCCTGTTGTTTTGTTACACTATACAGAAGTGGAAAAGCAGTAAAGTGCCAAGAAAAATGGCATGGAGAGGGAATAAAATTGTAATAAGGATGTTTCTAATCCTGCTACTCATTCTGTATTGTAGGCAGAGAGGTAAAACAGGCTAAGGGGTTATTATACTATGGGAAGTATATTATTCAAATATACACAGCAACAGAATTGCAGTGTAACCAAAAAAACCAGGCTATTCTTTTCTTCCATTTATTTATGTTTCCCAGTTCCATAAGAGCTGGACAGAAAGCTGAGCTGTGCATGAATCTTTTCCATGTACCACAACTTCAGTCAATGACAGAGCATCTGGAGCTATGTTTGTACTAATGGTCCTTAGTAACTGAAATCTTTGGATCCTGTGGCAAAGACCTGTGCTATCCATCCATCATCTCAGTTATGGCTGTTCATACCATGGCAGTTTCCATGTGCTCCATTACTATCCCAGTCTGCAAATGAACGTGTGATGCCCAAGTAGCAGAATGACAGCTTCCAGGCTATGTCTTATTGAGCTTTGAAGTATTATGAACAATTTTAGGCTCTTCCTAAATGGAGCTTTTCCCTAAGAGCTTGGTTCTCTAGGAAGGCATGTTTTTTTCTCAAAGCTGCATGTTTGAATGTTATGTCCTTCCCAGCCCTGGCTGCCACAAGGCTCTCTGGGATTTCTGAAATATGTTTAATATTAAAGTGCTTTCTAGGGGGGTTGAATTATGCTTCGGTTTATAATGGCTTCTGTCATAGCAATCATTAGAAAACTGGAAAATTAGATTAAAGCTAGTCTTCCGCTCCCTTTCCTAAAATGTGCAGAAATGGTATCTGCAGCTGAGGCTGTGGTATCTATGAATTTTTGGATTACATAAATTTAAACATCTTTCATTTTATCTTAGCAACAGCTGCAGAAAATGGAGACAAAATATCTGCATTCTGAAAAAACCTAATTTGTTTTCAGAATCTCTTTTGGTCTGGTCCAGTGAGTTATACTGAAAGCTTCTCAGTCTTTTGCTTTTCAATTCTCTTGTATTATTTTTAACTCTTGTATCACTGTTAAACATTTTTAGTGTGATATGTTTAAAAGCTTCGAGTCTTTTCTGCACAATGTTGGCAATAGGTGCATCATGTAATGAATGAAAAAGCAGCTGTGCTTCACCTCTCCTAAAACCAGGATTTTGTTTGCCCTTGCATGAAATAGTCAGGAACCTACAAGCATGCTTTGATCCCTAGAGACAGAGAGAAAAGGAACCACACTCTCAGCAATTCACTCACCTTTGAGGAAATCTTTAATTTCAGGCCGTTCAAAATATTTCCTGACTGTTTCAGTCTCCATCTGACATGTCATGTATGTGACCACTTCATCTCTGCAGTGTCTTCATCTCAGTTTCTGTAACTCCTACTGTAGAACATGCAGAATGTACCATAAAATGGAGACATGAAAAATCCTCAACCTAGACGTGTTAAAAATTGACTTTTACTCCAGATCAAGCAGACAGCAGTATCAATTACATGGAGCTACCTTTTCTGGTACTAGATAATGAAGTGAAAGTACAAAGTGTTATCATGGTCAATACAAAATCTGTGTTAGAAAATACATAAATGTGCCTTTAGTCCTGTTGCTGATTTTCAGGCCATAGTTAAGACATGTTTTAATTCAATTCTAACTATCTGGTTCAATCCTTTGGACTACTGAAAGTAATTGATACGCATGTATAAATAATTTGCACAATATAAAAATTGAAATGAACAGCAGGAGAAGTAAGATAGAAAGAGACAAAAAGGATAAAATAATAAACATTGATTTTCCTCTCTAATCCTCTTTGATAATTGGCAATCTTTTATGACTAGGATTTTTTTTTGTTTCCTGAGGACAGTAAATTCAAAAGCCATTGTATTTAAAATGCTTCTTACTATTCCTGTCTTGTTTTATTGATTGTGTAACATTTGGGTTCTTTAAACTCAAAGGTGATTTCTTCTTTGAGCAATGAAGCTTTTAACATTAAATCTGTAAAATATATAAATTTGTACCTCCTGTTACCAAAGGAAAGTCACTGTATGCTTTACTTTATACATTTCAGTGTACCCTGCTTTCAGGAAATTTAACGAGGCTATGAACCATATTAACTTTTTAAATGATCTCTCTTGCTGCTCCTACAAAATCTGATAGAGACCTCTTGACAATAACTCATCTTGTGATAGCATAGGAGTGAAACATTTCCTCTCACTGTTCTTTTTCTTACTGAAAATCATATGTACTTTTTCTGCCTTGTTTTTTTTTTTCTGAATTGCCTAAAAAATGAAAGTTATTCCATATGTGTATGTTAAAGAAGATAGTTTTCTTAGAGCACTTTTAGCCCATGCTTAAAAATAGCGTTGCAGAATTATCCTCCAGACTGACTATAGCAATGCAATTTATAATTCATCATAAAAGGTTAAAAGCCTACAAAGGAAGGGTTTTGGATGGAGTTAATATTTAGTATCCTCTGATTATTTTGTCAAGAAAATACTGCATTTCAAAAGGATCTAGTAGGGTGTATAGTGATAGGACAAGGGGGAATGATCTTACGCTGAAGGAAGGTAGATTTAGATTAGCTATTATGAAGAAATTTGTTACTCTATGAGTGGAGAAGCAATGGAAGAGCTTGCCTAGACAGGCTGTGGGCTCCCCATCCTTGAAGGTGTTCAAGGCCAGGTTGGATGGGGCTTTGTGGCAGGGGGTTGGAACTAGATTATCTTTAGGATTCCTTCCAACTCAAGACATTCTATGATTCTATGATGTTTTTACAAATCTGGGAAGTGGGGAAACTAGCATAACTGGGAAACATATTTTGTCAATAAACTGGGAGACATACCTTCAAATGGAGCAAATAGAAAATTAATGATTTCTTGCTCCCTCTTCCCACTTCACCTTCTGACACAGGACTTATCTGAAATTACAAATGCCTAACTCAGTGCTTGAAGTAGTTTCTCCAAAGGCTTAAATAGATTTTGAAAACAAGTTGCTTGTTGGTAAATTTCAGAACTTTCAAGTAAATTGTTTTGTAAACATGAATGTGATTCAATTAGTCTAAATGCCATGGAAGTTAATGACAGTAATCAAATTACTTCAATAAATACCAAATGGTACCAAAAGGACAATAAGCTAGATTCTTACAACAAAATGTAACAGGGAAAAGCAATCCATAAAAGAAAAATGGTAATCTTTTCATGACAAATCTAGGGTGTTTTCTACATCTGAGGATGAATTTTCATTGTTATCACAGATACATTTCACAGGTTCAGCATGTCAGCCTTCCAGCTTTATAGACATTCATGCTTTCTAGAATAAAAATTACAGTTGTCTTCAAACGTTGTCTTTGAATTGCACTTTACATGTTCTAGATGACATGAGGCTTTGGCTTTGGCTTTCAAAGTGTTACAAGGCACACATTATAGTGATTGTGTCTTAGAAACAGACCATGTGGGACAGTGCAGTGTTGGCATGAAAGTTTATGTGCCCTTATACTAGTTTCTTGAAAAAGATAATTGCTTTTATCCTTGTGTTACATCAAGGGATTTCTAGTGTACCATTTAACTGTCTGAGCTCAGTCTCTATAAAGATGGTTTACTGCATCAGACTGCACGATTTCATGAACCAAAGACATAGAGATATATGTGATTTTCAAGTATCAAGATACTCACTGTATGATGTGATGTTCTAGAAAAGATGATTCAATAGTTTGCAATGCTTGGAGTGTGTTTTTGGAACATTACCTCTAGTATAGGTGCTGTGTCTGATTTGAATACACATTTTCTGCCAGTTGGTAAATGTTTCTTATGCATATTGCTGGCCTCTTTTTTCCATATTTATTTCTTGCTTGTCTGCCCTTCTGACTGTGTCCCAAGAAGATGAGGGGTAGGATATTGGTATACCATAAAGAAAATATTACTCCAGATGTTGCTAACAGGCTTTAATCATGACAAGAGTGAAATCTGAACTAAATTTTTTGTGAAATCTTATGGGCTATGTTGAGAAAAATGCAAATATGTGTGCCTCTGATAGATAACTTATTATAAAACAAAGAAAAATTGATCCATCCATTTTATTTTTTACAAAACCATTATTCTCCTCTGATAATGGTTCATTCTGATTTTGGTCTGTATTAAAAGAGGGAGTTAGGGCACAAATATATTTCTCACACCAGGTTTGGGGTCACAATGATTGTAGTGTCATAGTTCTCACTGGCATTCTGTTCTACTGCTGTGTTAAAACCATGCAACCATGACAAAATATATATTTGTGTAAGCATACCGTTACGAACTCTGGCTCAATAGCAACTAACCTATTTTCAAAACTAGGAAAGGACTAGAAAATGGTGGCACAAAAGGAATTGAGAAAATAAAGGATGGATTCAAGGAAGAAAGCATTGGCACCTGTAGTATACGAGAATTTGGGACCTGTTAGTGAAACACAAAATGAAAGGCCATAATTTCTTAGCTCACAGGTTGCTTCTGTTTTGTTCTGAATTGCTCCAATTTTATTTTTTAATTCAGAAGAAAACATTGTGCCTTGTGACTTTTAACTTGCCAGTATTTTCTGCAAATACTAGATCAGTATGCAAGAAATCATGCAAATTTCCCTGCTTTGCAGCCCTAAGAGGAAGACCTTCATTTTTATCCTCCCTGCTGCTAATGCTATGCTCTCATTCATTTATTTGCTGCTGTATGCTTACACAAAATGGTCCCCATGGTCAGACTGCATGTTTATCCCTCTATATGCATTTTATTTCCCATTATCACTTTAGCCTTTGTAACACTTAGAATCATAGTATCATAGAATCATTAAGGTTGGAAGAGACCTTTAAGATCATCAGGTCCAACCGTTAATCTGTCACTCCACTGTAACCCCTAAACCCTAAACCAAATCTTCCAGCAGCACATGCAGATGCCTTCTAAACACTTCTAGGGATGGTGACTCCCCCACCTTCCAGTGCCTGACCACCCTAACAGTGAAAAAATCTTTTTAATATCTAATCTTAACCTCTCCTGTCTCAGCTTATGGCCATTCCCTCTGGTCATAGGCATGGCAGAAGAGACCATCCCCCACCTCTCTACAACCTTCTTTCAGGTAGTTGTGGAGAGCAATGAGGTCACCCCTGAGCTGCCCCTTCTCAAGCCCAAACAAACCCAACTCCCTCAGCAGTTCCTCATAAAACATGTGCTCTAGACCTTTTATGAGCCTCATTGCCATTCTCTGGATATGAATTCATTCAGTTTCTGAGTTACATTCAGTTTCTAAGTATCTCATAACACACATCTTAGTACTGGATTCCATCATACATCATCTCACCTTTTTCAGTGAATTTTCATGGGAATAGAAATCTGCTATTTTGCTACAACAACAATAAAAAGATACAAAGCTGACAGCAATAAAAAGCCCCACCTTTCTGGGACACTGCTTGTCTTCCTAAACTTGAAAGACTCAATCCAGCTCATAGGTCAAGTGTTTACGCTCTCTTATTTTCCTGTGTTGCTGTTCTAGTGACCTGGTACCACCATGTCTCTCTCTGCAGCCATTCACATTTAGATGTGGAAGCAAGGAGATAGTCACAGGCATTTGAGGTCCCTGCATGCTGTCAAAGCAACTTATTCTTCAGGAGCTGGTGCTGAGCATCAGCATGACATTCTTAGCAGCACTGCTAATTATTTTCCATGAAACAGCAGTTACACTTTTCAAAATATAACTCCTGAATATAACTGGAAAGTAATTTACAGTGTTTACAAAATTTAATGACCAAATTGCTGTTTATATACAACCAAATATTCTAACTAGTCTTACCAGCTATTCCCGTTAATGAGATGTGTTTTGTGAGGGTTAGTGTATGCCTAATATTGTATATAATAAGTCTTAAGTACCATTCTATTGATATTTAATTAGGGATGTTGTGAGACACTCCTATACACTTCAAATACTTTCTTTAATACATTAAATAACAAGATTGGCATCTGCTGATGGTGACTCCATGCTATGGAAATCAAACCCATAGTTTTAATTTAATTTTGGAATCTTAAGTCTCTAACCAGCCTTAAGATTTAGTTCTCTTACTTTTTTCCTTATTCTCTTTTTTGTTTCAGTGTTCATGGCAACCTGCTAAACTTTCTGTTCATGTATATAGTTTTCTTTCCTGATCAGTCTTAATTTTCATTGCTTTGCTTATTTGTGGCAACCTTTATAGAAGCATTTTTATGCACCTATATATAGCAAGAGATCTTCCTCTTTGAGTCAATATTTGTAATTCTTAAATTCTGTAATGAATTATAATACCTTCAAAATGTTCTTACTCATAGATTTTTGAGTACCATTGAAAGTCTCTTGTAAGTTAATAAAATATCTCATCTGCTTCCTTTTTTGAATATATGGAATTTGAGTTGATTTTTTTTTCTTAGGACTCAGACTTCAAACACTATGATCAAAACATAGATTTTATTTGCTCATTTTCAAACATGAAATTCCCCAGGACATTCCCTTCCAGGAAAGAACAGCAATACCAGCTTTACAGGCAGTTGTTGTGGTGGTTTTATTTTTCCCTTCTATAGCCATGGTTTGAAGCCTTTTCTCTGTAGTGCTCATATTTTTTTGAACTACTGTATCCACCCTTTCCAATTTTTTGATATATTCACTTCAAAGCTTAGCTACTTAGTGTGTCAAACTCATCTATCTTCCGGCAAAATCCAGGCTTTCAATTCTGACAGTTTATTCAGTATATTTATTATCTTCTGTATAAAATAATTCTCTTCCTATTACCCTTACGTATTGCATTTGCTTTCCATTTTCTTTTTAGACTAGAAGTCATTATTTAGCTCACTCTTATATTCTATAGTAAAATATGCCTCCAAACTCCCAGAAGTTTGGTGGCATTTGGAGGTTTTCTTTTTTTTTTGTCATGCATGTGCAATTTATACACAATATCCAGGGTTTCTAACACATTGTTTTCTAACATGTACAGATAGGCTCTGTGAAGGAGCTCACACAGATTCTGGCATATTTCACAGAATCACAGGGTCTCAGAATGGCTAATGTTGGAAGGGACTGCAGTGGGTCATCTCACCCAACCTCCCTGCTCAAGCAGGGTCTTCCTAGAGCACTTTGCACAGGATTGCACCCAGATGGTTCTTTAATATCTCCAGTCAGGGAGATTCCTAAACCTCTCTGGGCAGTGCTCAGTCACTCACACTGTAAAGTTTTTCCTCATATTCAGATGGAACTTCCTGCACATCAGTTTCTGCCCATTGCCTCTTGTCCTATTGGTTGGCATCTCCAAGAAGAGCCTGGCTGCATCTTCTTGACACCCTCCCTTCAAATATTTATAGACATTGATAGGATCCTCTCCCAGCTGTGTCCAGTCTGAATAGGCCCATCTCCCTTGGTCTTTCCTCTTAAGTGAGATGCTCCAGTCCCCTAATCACCTTTGTAGCCATTCATTGGACCTGCTCCAGAAGCTCCATGTCTGTCTTGTACTGAGGAGCCCAGAACTGGACACAGCACTCTAGAAGCAGCCTCATGAATATAATTTCAAGCTTAATATTGTAAAAGTATTATAGCATAGGAAAGTTGTACCTGTTTGTAATTCTCCCTTGCTTTCTCAACACATTTAGTTCTTAGATGTTTACTCTTCAGAGATGTGTTCTAAGATGAGAGTTAACGACCAATTCTCATTAAACTGCAATGAGATTATGGTACTCACCTTATAAAAGTCTTATGAACCCTTTTTACTTTCATTTTCTTCCACTGCCTTTTCAAATGCAGTAACACTAGCAATTTACGGCCTTGTGTTGTCCTGTGCAGAGACTAAGGTTAACACTTGGACAAAAATGTCTTTGGCAAAAATAAAAAATGGCTGTTTCTTTTCTTTCTCACTATCATGTTTGGTTGCTGTTTGGGGTTTTTTTGAGGAGGGGTGTGTTGTTTACTTGGTTTTTTTCCTTGGCAATTCTTTTTTTCTTGATGGGGTGCATTTTAAATGGCATATTTGCCCTACTGAGAACTGCAGGATTCTGTAAAATCTGTATTGAAAGCCATATCTTCATCATTATCTCAGTTCTAAGTATTCTTATAATCACAGATGTAGTAAGGTTTCTGTTGCAGCTTTCTAATGATGAATAAATTAACCTCAAGTGGTCCATTATCAAAGGGGGAAAAAGTCCTCATTTTTTTACAAGTGTGAAATAATAGCCCATATTCTGATTTCCAGACTAAATTGATTAATTTTTAGTAAATGAGCACTACCTGGAAAATTATGACTATTCAAAGTGCAGTAACTTTTAAAGTGTATTTAAAGAGAGGAATCACCATCATGTCCAGATGCATCTCTCCTCCATATAACTCCTCATAATATCTAACCAAATTAAAAATAAAATAATCTGACAGTCATTTTGAGTTGAATACTGTTTGTCAAATTCCCCCATAGTCAGTAGTTTCACTGGCCCAAGGGAACATAATTGCTGTATTTACAGAGACAGTCATTTTAGTATTATGAGATAATTTATTGGAAGACTTTCACTATAGTACAGGGTTTGAATAGTTTGAATTATAGTTGTAGTTGGTACATTGGAGTTAATAGAGGTGAATATTCCTGTCAATAGTGTCCTGCTCCTGTTGCTATATAAACCAGAGAGTGCATCTCTTTGCATAGCAAGGAGTGAGATGGCCTTTGAGTCCCAGACTGCATAAGTCTACGCATCAGGAGTCTGCATGTATGGAGACAGCAATTCTTTCCAGAGAGCAAAATGTAAAACATATTCTGTTTCTGTTTACCATCATTCTTGCCTCTGCTTTATATATAGCAGTGTTTGTTGAGGAACTGTAGTCTGACCAAGCTGAGGTAAATTACTTACTAAGGAATTTCTTCCCCTGATCCTCTGGCATTTAAAACCATAGTAGCTGATGCAAATGTTGTATGTGTTATGCACTAACAGCAATGTGTAAAGTCTGTCTGCCTTTAAAATACTCTTTTACTCCATTTAGAATCTCCTACTGCTGCAATCATAAAATATCTGATAAAATACTATCCACTCTACTGTAGAAACATATCCTTTTTGCTGTTTGGTGGAAACATATGCTGTAGTGTACATTTATGCAACTAAGACTCTATGAGAAGTATATATCCACCATATATTTCTTCAACCTTTCTGTTTTATTTTCCAACACCCATTTTTATCTTTATGAAAATACTTGCACAGAAAATGTAGAGCCTGGTTCCTTTCTTGATGTACAGAAGCAGTTTGTTCTGGCAGTAAGAAATGACACAGACTTTATAGGATAGAGAGCTTTTCTTAAAAGTGATCCTTTTGTAGCATAATTTGCAAAATGCTTTTAGATGCCTTCTCTCTGATCTTGATTTTTATCAGACTGTGAGTTTCCTTAGATGTTAAAAACCTTTAAGTGTCTCTCCATCTCCCTCCCTCCCAACTGGGGTCTGTACCATGTCTCCCACCGAGTCACATCACCTGAATATCATGGAGGAAAGGAGGATATGGTCTGCTAGGTTCATCACTGTCTTGAAATATTAGTGTCTCCAAAATATCTACTCCTCTGACAAAGGAGAAGAATTAGTACTGAACTGGAAAATCAACCAGATGTGAGTGTAACTGACATGATTCTTACACACTCATAGCTTGTAACTCACTTATGAAGAGATGTCAGTTACTGAATCCATGGATTTATTGATTACTCCCAGAGATGAACACAGAATTACCTTTATGATAGTAATGATTATTTCATAGTTTACTGTATTCATAATTTCAAAATAAATAATGCAATTGCATTTTTGTTTTCTGACAGAAGTAATTAACTACCCCTGCACAGTGTTTCCATAGCACATATCTGCCAGTGATTTAGATTGTTTGTCTACTCATGCTACAAGAGACAAGGGGGAGGGAGAAGACATCTGTCATTTAATTTATTTCTCACTGCATTATGTATATAAAGTAAATGCTGGTTATGTAGTAATGTTAGTGAGATAGAAAATTTCTTTGCGTATTTTTTCTGCTTCTAAACTGTCATTTTTATAACCTAATGTTTGGAAGACAAATAAATGCCTTCTGTTGCCTGTAGTCTGAATTTCAGAGCTATGTTAGAGGGAAGAACTAATAGAACCATATTCAATGCATTTACCCTCTGATGGATAGATTTGTCTTATTTGTAGTGAGTGTGGCTTGCAAAAGACTTTATTTATTCACTTCTCATAGGAAAGTAGTTAATATGTGGCCCTGTCTTTCAGTCTGAAAAGATTACTCCCAGAATTTCTGTCTGACAGGTGCCTGCCTCCTCAGGCATTAACTGGTTAAGCACTGGTCTTTGAAAACTGAGTCACTATTTTCATGTGACTTATTTCCCTCAATGAAATGAACACATTATATGCATAAAATTTCACTTGCATTTTTGCTTTGTGTAGTTTCACAATACTTCAAGACAATCCTTCAGACTTATTATAATGTGTTCCTTTTGATTTCAGTTGAGGTATTGTATCTGATTTTGTCCTGAGCTTTATGAAAGAGTATACACTGAAGTCTTCACTCCTTTTTCTTTCAGCCCTGAAAGTTGCCTGCCTTTAATTACTCTGTAACAAAATAAGCAGTGAAATTTTACTGCCACAAGGATAATAGAAACATTCAGTGGTATTTACAGGACCTTTTGTTTCTTTTTACCTTAGTACATTTCTAATTATGGTTTTTATTTATAGTACAGAGGAGCTGAAGGATTCCAATTAGAAATTGGCCTCTTCTGAATTAACATTCTATGAAAAAATATTGTGCCATGCCCTGAGGAGTTTACAGTTTGATTTAACTCACTCTAAGAAATTAAAGAATACCTTGCCTGTCTCAAACACTGTTAAGGCCACAAAAGGAATATGCACGAACTACTATGGCAGCAATTTGAGATAAGCACAAAAGTGATGAGTTTGTGCAATTCCAGGCCTGATGGAGGTGAGATCTGGTTAGCACATCTAAACAAAAATTCCCACTGTGGCAAACTGCATATACACATTGCTGGTCAAAGATCACACCGGACAGATGGTATCTGCAACCATCAAACCCTGACCCTGAGGAAGCAGCAAATAAAGGCACATTTATCTTTGCTTTGCATGGAAATGAGGAATATGCCTCCACGGATACCTGGAATTTGGACTGTATAAAGGTGGTACCACCACCAACAGCATGATTCAGGACCCCTGCCACTCGGGACCTCCACCATCAAGAAGCCCAGGGTGAAGAAGGACAAACAGTATGCTGCTGGATCCAGGGGTGGTGATTATCCCTTCCTCTCTCTCTCCCACCCTCCTCCCACCCTTACTTTCTCTCCCTCCCTCTCTCTCTCTCACTGTCTTTCCCCCTGCTCTTTCCTATCTCTTTCTATCTCTTTACCTCACATTTACAATTATAATTAAATAAACCTCATATTATTCTATTCTATTATTGTTATTAACTTATTATTGCCTCATTAACATATTATTAACGTATATTACTTGCATATTTTTAGCATCTTTTTAACGTATATTACTCATAATACCTTTTATATTAGTGTATTATTGAGCATATGGTCTTGCACCTTGATTTTGGCAGAGACACCTCTCACTAAGAGGATTGTAACACTCACAAAAGTGAATTAATTTAATAATTTGAAAGAATAGCTGTTATGAAGGATGTCTATTACACAACCTGTGTGATTTTAATTGTAGTGTTTCATACTATACTTTGATACCCAGCTTGTAAAATCAGATGGCCAAGCTACGAGCCTCATTTTGGTAATTTTTACCTGCCCTACCTTCCCTGCCTCTGGAATATTTCGTTCTTCAGGATAAGGACAAAAGCTTGAGCAAGTGAGCTTTCATGGATGCAGTGAAGAATGGAAATAAGAACACTTCTGCACATTTTGAAAACAATTTCATGAGATTTGGGCCTTTTAATTTGTGAATGTTTATGTCTTTCAGTAAAGCAAAAAAATTCATAACTCAAGTAGGTTAAGCAGAGCTATATAATACTAACAACTTGCATTTATATTTCCAGGACAGTTTAAAAAGTGAGTCAATTTAAATACTTAGAAAGATTGTTTGCTATACTGGTCCAGTTAGACTCAGGAATGTTCAATTGATTCCCTCAATGTGAGTTGAGACATAAATGAGGTCAAAATACCATTAGGGAGCAAGACTGTATTATTGCTCATACAAGGGGGAGAGAAAGGGGGATAGGAAAGGGAGATAGTTAGAAGTAAGCAAGAACTGATATGCAAAGCAGAGATAGTCACCAACATTGATCCAGAGGATCCAAAGTCGTGTAGAAGAGGGGATAGTCACCACTATAGGTCCAGCAGCATTCTTCTGATCCATAGTCATCTTTTCTTCAGTGGTGGGTATGTACCATACTCTGGACACTGGTCCTTTTCAAATAAGGCTCTGTCAGGGCACTGACTGGCCAGTATTCCTGGAGTTGAGCAATTCCCAGACTTGTTATCTGCAGCTGGAAGCTATGTGAGTCATGGACAATGGTGTCTTGTGGTCTCTGCAGCTGGAGGGGATGTGGGTCCTTACCTTGGCATTCAGAAGGTTTGGTGGTGGACAATGGTGCCTCCTTATCTCAGCAGCCAGAGGTTTTCCATGGCCTGAGGCATCCTGGGACTCAGCAAGCTTTGAGGCAATCAACCAGGACTTTGCCCCACAACAAGCCATAAAGGCCAGGCAATGTTGAAACAAATATTTTTTAAAGGTCCCTTACACATGTACACAAAGAAAATATCCAGGCTGTCATTATTTTTAAACATCATTCATATGTCATCAGTACATCATTCTCTTTCAAACCGGATTCACCAAAGTCCTAGCTCTTGCTTGTAGTGCCACAACTTCAGTGTATATCAGGAAAACCTCATGAACAACAGAAAACCTATGTAGGAAAAGATACAGTGTATAGAAATCTTGATTTTATCACAAAATCATTTGATAATTTCCCCAAGAGTGCTGAAGTCTTGTGTCAGTTTTTCTCCTGATGTCCTAGGATATGCAGTGAGCAGTGGAGCTAGAGACATGCCTCACAGCATATCTAGACACCAAAACATCTTGTCAAAATATCTGATGGTGAACTGTTTTGGATCTAAATACGCATAGATAATGAATATTGTGCTAGGCATAGAAAGCAATGCTATTTTCCATTAGCACACTGTTTTTTCCAGATTCTGTATTAAAAATTTTATGTCACAATGTTGTTGTAATAGAATGGGTGATTTTGCCAGACTAATTGAAGCAGCCAAAGTATTTATTTGAATATTTCTATCATTTGCATATTTATTCTCAAAAATCTGTTTATGACAAAAAGCAGCATCATTGACATAATCACACAAGACAACATTATTATTATAATTCATATCTGTATTACCAGAAGTCCAGTTCAGACCAGACCCCTGCTGTTCTAATTTTTCTATAAGTGTCAAGCCATTAGAAACGAATTGTACAATCAAGACAACACATGTAAAGATGGTCAGGAAAACACAAATATTCAATAAACCAATGTAAATCAGCATAAAGTGTAGTGCCCCCAGGACCTTCTTGCCTTTCCATGCCCATTTTTATGTAGCAACATTTAAATAAACCTCATCAGCATTTTACAGCAAAAGTGACTCTTTCTTCCATAATAAAAGTCAATGAGACCTTCTGATAATGCTAAATATTTCCTTAAACTGATGAGTACAACTGAATTTTGAACTGTCAGGAAACTATGGTATGTCATGGAGTCTCTTCCCAAGAAAATATATCTGTACCAAAGAGCAGAGTAGATATTTCTCTGTGATTCTCTGCCTCTCTGGTTGAAGGACTTGACCTTCCTGCTAATCCAATATAGACCATATGTGGCCATTTCTTTTTGACCAGCTATATAGGCTACTTTAATTTATAGATGGTTAAGAAAACATAGGTAAAACAGTACAATATTTTAGAAAGTGCAAAAGTGAATTTTCTGCATATATCATATACCTTAATGTTAAGGAAACTTCCCAGTTGCAGGTGGCTCCAGCCAACAGGTGCCCTGTTTGACTCCCATATACACCCCACTCACCCACAGTCTGACCAGGTCTCCTTATCAGTCTGACCCTAGGTTTCCCTGAGCAGAGTCACAGTCATCAAGTTCCACAAAGCAGTTTATTCATGGTGCAATAGCACAACAACAACCAGAGTAATGTATGTGTTCGTCTACTCAGCATCGTGGCTCTGTATTTTTTGCTAAGAAGAAATAAGCACAGGCATTTCCCATTTGTCTTAAAAATGCTATTGAACATTTTCTGATAGAATATAACCATAGAATTTATTTGCAGTCAACATAATTAATCAGTTATCACTTGTCATGTTACTTACTTCTCTTATTTTTTTGCTTTGAGAGAGGAACAAAAGTGGTGTGCCACTGAAAATGAAGAACAAAGAGATCAAGAAAAATTCACTAGAAAAGGAAGTGTAAAGTAGCATGCAGACTTATTTTCTTCAGTGCTACTCCTAAATTATTCATTTTTGAGCTCTCTTTTGGTTTGCCTTAGCCCTTTAGAACTCTCCACATAACCTGTTACTCTGTGTTGGGAAACTTCAAAAATTGTACTTCATGGTTTGTTTTTCTGTTTAGGGATACTTAGCATTTTTATTTCTTCTTTTACCTGAGACACTAATTTTTGTCCTTTAGGACACACTCTAGTTCTATCTAGTTCCTCTTTCCTGCTTTCTTCATCTCAGGTTTATATCTTCTAATTTATGGATCAAATGTTGTTTGCCAGCCTACCACTGTAAATCTTTGATGAGTTGGTCTGGATTTACACCGAGGGAAAGGAGGGAAATTTGGCTTCATGCCTCTTGTGCAGTGTAGTGTCTTTTCCCTCTAAAATACAGCATCTTCAAACACAAAGCAGATACAAAACCCATTAGAACTATTACAAAAGCTTCTGTCCATAGCAACTGTTTTCAGCCAGAACCTCTTGCTATATTAATTCTTTCTTCCTTGATCAGTGTCTTTTGCCATATCCTCCTCTATTATTTTTGTTTCAATCCTTCCCAGCAAAATGTATCTTTTTTATTGCATTTCTTCTTGCTCTCATCCATAGACTGCATGTTTTCTGTCAGCACACTGAATCAAAAGAATGGGGCAATTAAACAGTTACTATGAGAGTCAAATGCATTTCTCCTAATCCTGAAGATGAGACACTAAGTGAACACCAGATGCAAAAAGATGGTACTGAAATTTAAATACAATTGATATGTTAATTCTCATTATTCAATGATTTTAAGATTCCTGAACCTACCTTTCTCACAGCACTGTTAAAAAAAGCATCTCTATTACAGCCAAGCTGCTTCTTTAGCCGATAGAAAAATGTTGTACATGATTCAGGACTCACAGAATGTTTAATATCCAGTGAGATCAGCACCGAAGGGAACAGTTTTCTGCCCTCTAATAAATTTTGCCACCGAAGGGAGCAGTTTTCTGCCCTCTAATAAATTTTGCAAGTCTCCATTAGTTGCATGCAAGCTTATTCGCTCAGAATGGAATGTGTTACTTTGTACTCAAGGCCATATTTCACAAAGAAAAAATTGTGCCATGCTTGACCATTGTCATTTCTGTGGTAATGAGTCAGAGGGCTGGTCTGTGACTCCTGCACCCAGGGAGTGGGGGAGAGTGGCAAGGCTTGAGTGCCAGGAGTCGTCACAGCCCCAGAAATCCTACATTTTCTGTTGCCTTGAAAATGCCCCAGTAGTAATTTTTTTCTGTTACCCAATCTCACAAAAGATGAAGAATAGAGACAAACTCTGTCTACTGCAAACTTCTCCTGCTGACTAATCTAAAAATTGCCTACTAACCTATGAATCTGTAGTACTTCCATTTATATTTGACACTGAAGGTAGCTGTCAGTGAATACTTACCTCAAAGGAGCCTGCAGGTCTTTCAAAAAGATCTGTTTATTCCTCAAAAGCCAAATTTTATATTTTGCAATATTATTTGAAGTCTTTTTTTATTACCATTAATTGCATTTTCTACTGAATTTCTAGACATAAATAGATTAAATTTTGCATGTGCTTTAATTCTGCTATGATGGGACTTGTTACGTGGTGGAGGTTTTTGTTTACAAACAGATTAGGCACACTCAGCAATCACTGAAATGCTTTATCTATAGTCAGAAATTCCCCTCTAAGTCACTTGTCTCAGTGGAGATGATAGCAATCTCAATTGAAATCTTTCATATTTGATCTATCTTGTAAGTAGTTGTACTATCTAACTAGCGTTTAAGGATTAAGTTTTGAAATGGATTATTTCAATGCAGTTGAATTACTGCAGGATCTAGAAAAGTAACCCCATGTGCCATTTTATTTGAAGACTACTATACAAGTTATCATGTGAGCATTGACATAAACAGCATTATTTAGATAGAGTAGTTCTTCTAGAAGCAACAATTCCAATTTGTGTTAAATACTAGATGCCAGAATCCTTCACATCCTGTAAAGACTGTGATTAGGGCTCATCTGGTATACAGCCAAAGTAAAAATTACTGAAGACTGTTCAATTATAGAAGTTTTATTAAATTGTTACTACGAATAGTTCTCTATAAGGAAACTTTTTATTTTTTTTGAAAAAATATAAAATGCACTGCTTTTCTCATGAAAGATTAATAGTAAAGAGTAGTAACAGGCTATGCAAAAAACCAAAGCTGATACAGAATCACTATCAAGTTCAAAATGTGAGATGTATGTCATTGAAATTTATGGTGTGCTTCTTCTCATCATGTACTGCCAGGGATATGTTAGGAGCCTGAGGTGAGATGCAGAGAAGGGAATCTTACCATCAACTGCATTTTACGTTCTACTCTATATCTACAGTTCAAAATTTTGATAAAGGATAGTATTTTGCCTTTATCAAAATATTTAATACATAATCCTTCTTTCATATGGACTGATGTATGAGTGTGATCTCTGATGTAAGCTGCTGTGGAAACAGAGGCAGTGGGGTGAAGGAGAGATATTCAAACACTGCTCGAGAAATGAGTCTGTTGGGGTTCTCAGTTGTGGTGCAAGTCCTTTGGTTATCTGGACATTTTTTTAGTGTAACACTTTGCTATTTGTAAAAGAAGGATGTTAGTATTAATCTACTCTTTCAATGGTCTTTCATTCAAAAAGCTCTTTCAAAAGTGGAAGTGATCCAGAAGATAAATTAATAAAGGTGTCTTCTTAAGAGAGAAAATGACTTTATGGCAGGAAGGAACTGCACTGTGGAGTGTCTTATTGAAAAACAGGAGAACAGCAAGAAAAACAGATCCTGACAACACAAAAAGTAAGCATTTACTCTGCATTTCTCTGTCTAAGCTGGTATCATTGTAGATGCTGAGCTGTCAATGACTAAGACTTTGTCAAAATTCTCTCTCCCGGCAAATATAAGAAAACTGTACATATGTAATGACTTTTTATTTTCTTGTTTATGTGTAAAAGGCAAATAGTCATGTGTATATAACAGTGTAGGAGAAATCTTACTTAGTGGCAGAAAAATTACCAGAGGAAAGAGGAGAAGGAGCATGGAGTTAGAAACTTCTTTCTCTCTCTGATGTAATTGGAAGACAAACTGCAGGAAATTACTGCTATCGTGTAGATATGAATACTCTGCATATGATAAATTGTTACACAGAAGTCTGTAATGAGCAAAATTATGAATTTTCAGGCCATCTAGAAAGTATGAAGCATTTATTTTCTGAAAATGTAACTAATTTAGTATGTTTTATGCTGTCACGGGACTTTGACATAACATGTCTTGGTATATTAGTAACACTAGGGTTATTCATCTTTGTGCTTCTCTGTGAGGTGGCTTCTCTCTGACACTGCACACTAGGAGACATAAACCACTCAGGCTCTTCTTCATTAATTAATCTGAGATTGCATTAGTATTTATGAAGATATTGAGATTGAAAATCTTAAGGCACATGTTTTTTCTGGTATAATTTTGGGAATTCAAAAGTTGACAAATTACAAGGAGGAGCTTTCATACTCAATTATATGTCTGAATAAACATTCTGAGTCTGTCAAGCTTGGTTTTGGTCTGGGAAATCTCTGTTTCCACCATGCAACTGACTTCCAGTAAATAGGATAATTTGCTAATATCACAAATAAAGGCAGGAGCCTGAAATGTACTGTTTATCAGTTTTCAGAAGGAAAGAACTGACTTTGTCCCCAAATCAATTTCTCATTTAGAAAATATATATTTCTTGTTTTGCACTGACTGTGTTTGTCATTGACAGTGAAATTCATCTGCACTACCTGACCCCACATGACCATCTGTCTGTTTTGGCTGGGCAGCGATGCCTGTAAGCACAGATCTGACCTTAGCCACTGCTCTGACCTCAGCCACTGTCATGCTCCAACTCAGGTCATCAAACCAGCTGGAAGTCTTGCAGCAGTCAGGTCAGCTTGTGGAAAAGTTTTGAGAGGTCCTCTCCTCAATCTTTTCAATTTTTGGAATTTCCTTGAGTGCTGAAAATGAAAGTTTGTATTTTACTTCTTTTTCCACAGTATAACAGTTTTTGACTATTCATTTAGGTACATCTTAAGGCCATTTTTCACAGTCAAACTATCCAGAATATGGGATCTATCCAAATGGCTCCTTTTAGTCAGCAAAAGACACACAGTTAATATCGATTAAAATTCCAAAGAAGTGCTTGATGTTCTTAAATGTGTGTGACCTCTATTAAATTCTAAAATTATTGATAGTTGTACTAGAAAGACTTTTTACTGTAAAGATATGCTTATATGGATATAGAAAAGTAATGTTAAACTAAACCCCAAGTCAAATGTTAACTGTTTTGTTGTTCTAGCTGCTGTGAACTGAAAATGTAATTCTACCAAAATTATAAATAATCATGCTGCCTTATGTCACACTCATTAAACCCCTTTTTTTTTCCTACCAAGTGCAGCTTCTAAATAAGGAATAAATGGAGGTTATTATTTTAGCTTACTGATTTTGAATGCAGTTTTAGGACAAAGTGTCTTGGAACATTTATAATATCTCCAAATTTGAGTGTGGTTTTTATAATAATTTCTTTACCTTGAATCCTTTCTATCCTCAGAGTGATAATTCATTCCCAGTCCTCTGGACTTTTTGCCTGGTTACCTCTTTGCTTGGTTACCTCTTTGCTTGGTTTTGCTGCCATTGTTGAAGGCACTAGGCAAGTAAACACAATTTGCTGTTCTTTTTTTTAAAATAAGGCTTTTGTGGTGGGTACTCTGAAACAATAAGCTTAATAGGTGACGTTTATACCACAGATCACTTTTACAGAACTCAAGTTGAAGGATGAGATATAAATATCAAACCTTCACTATGATGCATTTTAGGATGATGCTGGAGTTCACCTAGGGACAGTGGAGAGCTCTGTGCTTCTATTAGA
This sequence comes from Acanthisitta chloris, assembly GCF_000695815.1. NCBI lineage: Eukaryota > Metazoa > Chordata > Aves > Passeriformes > Acanthisittidae > Acanthisitta > Acanthisitta chloris. The sequence goes on from NW_008680764.1 coordinate 50,141, forward strand.
AAGAAAAGCACATTTTGCCCACATGAAGTTACACAAAGTTTCTTCAATATGTCAAAGAAACTCAGTGTCTGGTTTGAATAGAGCTTCTCAAAGTGTCAATATTCAAAATCATGGCTATGGGGGATGAAACTAAGGGAAAGGAAAGGGACTTCTGTTGACTTCTGTGCCATTGATATGGGACACATTCTTTAATTGGGAGCAGTTAAAAATATTATATCATAGATTCAGGGTTAGACTCGATGATCTTTGAGGTCTCTTCCAACCAGGTGGATTCTACTATTCTATGATTCGAAGAATTCAGACTTGTTTTTCTTTTTTCAAAACATTGAACTTTTACATTTTTAAGGAGTGAAAGTATCTGGAAAAACCAAAACTCTGAATTGCATTTTGTATTGATCAATTTTTCTCCTAAAGTCATGTGACCTGAGACAAAAGCAAGGGCATTTTATTCTCCTTTTTCTGAAGAGAATTCAGAGAAGTGTGAACGTAGCATTCATAGGGATGATTTCTATACATAATGGGCCACCCTGTCAGAGAGTGTGTCCCGTGGGAGAAGTGAAGCAGGGTGGGCATCCAATGGGAATTCCTGAATGTACAAAAGCAGCACTAGTACATTAGAAAATATCCTGACCTCCAGGAAAACGTCATCTCACCAATCTTTGTGGAATAAAATCCTCAGAGTAAACCACAGCACCAGTCTCCCTCACAGTGTAAAATACTCAGCTCTGCATTTTTGAGCCAGGTCTAATAGCAATGGTGCAATTTTAAGCTTCAGCAAACACACATCACTCTGGCAACCTCCTGCACTTAACTTTGTATTTCCTTTGCTTTTTCTCTTGCCTACCTTCTTCTCCCAGGATCCCTGGAAGGGATGCAAAAGTATCTTACTCATTTCAGCCCATTTATTCCCCCCCCCCCGCTGCAGTCTTTTCACTAATGCAGGAACTGTCATTTAGGAACATTTGTAAGCCTCTTTCAAATTCTGTGGGGTAAAAGGGAAAGAATGAAGAGGATTAGAAATCCATGGAGGAAGCTAAGAGATGAATCCTGTAGTTTGCCAAGGATAAACCTCTCGACAAAAAATGTTGTTTTTGATATTGTACATCTTCAAAATGATGATTTCCCTTAAGTCAGCAGACCCATCAAGTATTGCCCCGCATTTGCTACCCCCTTTCAGCAGCACCTGTCATCTTGACTTTCCAAAACTTTTGTGGAATGAAACAGATGGGGCTTTGCCTGCCCTCTGCCTGTGGCTGTCAGGTGTCTGCAGTGCCCATGTCTAAAAGCAATATTTGCTCTCAGCTGGATGAGCACAAGTACAAGAAACAATCTAGTTCTGCTGAACAGTGGAGAACTCATTGGTCCTTATTCTCTTACGGTTTGTGAATGCACAGTACAGTAAAATAAATCTGTGAGAAAGCACTATTGCAAGTTGCCAAACAGTTTGCATTCATGGGTATTGAGAAGCTTCTTTCTCAGTGATGTGTAGGAGCAGGATAACAAGGGAACAGTTAGCATACTGTTGTAAGATGGCCTCACAACAATTTCTTTTCAGTTAACATATTGTTTTCTGGGTCACATGTGCTGTGCACATTCATCAGGCAGGATTAGCTCTTGGTTTAAGCCCTGCTGATGTCAGTGAACCTACACCAGAAAATGTTTGGCTAAGCTGCTTTTCCACATTTAGACAGAATGACTTCAACAAGCCCCTGAAAATTAGGAGTTTCTCATTTCTGTATTGTGTTGCTTATGAAATAAAAGTAATGCTTTCAGTAAAATATGAGCTTTCAAAAGAAACAAGAAAATACTCATTACTGTAGGAAATAAGAACAAATAAGCTACTTTTAATGTCAAGGTTGATTGGCCAGGAAATATTTCATTTCATATGAACTGAAATATCTGTCTATTCACTCTGAAAAACTTCTACAAGTGTCTATTTTTTTTCTTGTTCATATTAGCACCCATTTCACTTGCAATACAAAACCCACTGTGTCTGCTTGGCATGAGTAATTAGCATGTGTCACAGGATATCTGCATCTACAATTAAATCCTGAAACTCCTGTATAGTATCTAAACAAATCTGGCAGTTTCTATCCTGGAGAATTATTGGGGGCATTTGATTGCCCACAGTGCACAGGGGATTTAACCTTGCCCTGTCATTCATCACAGAGGGCACTTAAGCTGCATGACCATTAATTTAATCACCCAGAAGTTTACCAGTGGGAAAAGGAGGACAGGAGGGGAAGTAGACCCAAGAGGCACACAGTAGTGATCCTTTGGTCATCCACTCCACAGAAAACATCATCACAACAGGCATTAATTGACTCTCTTCTTGTTAGTCTCCACAGAAGATTGAATTCACTCCAAGTCTAAGCTGGTCTAATAAAAGTATTACCTCTCTCCACAGACCTTGCCTTCTGCACTGAAACAGACTTTCTCTGATGCGGGTGGTGTCTCTCAAGTAACCCTGACACTAGTTGATTTATGGGGAGATTTAATGTGACTAAAAAATGCAATGGAGGAGGAAATGCTCAACTTCCTTTCCACTGCTGTCACCCCAAAACCTTTCAGGGCATTCAGTTCATGTACCAAAAATGGAAATTCCATTTTTTTGAATGGAAAAAAAATAAACTTTTTTCCTTCAAAATATATTTCAACTGAAAAAAATTAAAAGAAAAAATCCCAAAGGACATCATTAACAAAAAGAACTCTATTTATGTACCTCAACACAAATTACATACCTCAATTATCACTAAAATTTATTTGGTTTTTAGTATTCCTAATGTCATTCCACTGGTTTTTTTTCTTCTGAACTGTGCACAAGATTTATACCTTACCTTTCATTATTCTACCTAAAAAGCAAATTTTCAAAAGTAGGGATACAACACCTGTGATTTACTACTGAGAGCCTTTCACAAATTTTTACACTCTAAAAGGTGGAAATGTCCATCTGATTTAGTGATAGAACCATCTGCCACACAATTTCCTCCAATTACACTTGTGGCAAACTGCCACATTACTGTTTGGCTGACATATATTTTAAAGAAATGTAATCAGTCTTAAAATGAAGTTGTCAAGAAGTGGAGAACTATTCTTTACCTCAGTAATTTATTTTGAGAGTTGGCTCACTAACCACTCTCATAATGACATATGCATGCCTTTATTTTTAATATAATCTGCATGGATTTACTATCCAGACTCTTAAGGCAGGTTTGGTTTTTTTCCTATTCAAGTAATATATTTCTATTTTTAAAAGAGTTTCATATAGTATTTTCTTGGAGGTATTATGATACTTTGATTAAATAATATCTCAGGCTTCTCTTTTGATGAAGCAAATGGGCTTGCCTCCTTAATTATCTCTTCTCCTTGCATTTGTACCTTAATTAATATTTGGGGTTATTATGTTCTCTTCAGTTTGTCAACCTCCCTTTTAAACTGCAGACATCAGAATGAGCTTCAGTACTCCAATTCTGGCTTTACTGGTGATCACATTGATACATAATGCACACTTTTTTCAAAATCATTTGCTGTTCATGCTAGTTTTCCTGGGTGTGTTTGGTTGTTGGTCCTTATAGAAATAGTACCACTTTATATAAATTACTTACTTTAGGCATACAATTTGGAAAATACTGGTATTTGCTCCAAGCAACTCATCCAAAAAAAGGAGCTTGATGTAGGGAGAATTTAGTATGCCCAGGGCTATCTATTGAGGTGTATACAAGCTCAAATACCTTCCTATGTGGAAATCCATGAATCAAATTTGAAAATATTTAGGATGCATAATGGGAATAAATGAGGGTAAGAAATGCTGAAAAATATCATCCTCAGGTGGCGCTATGTTTCTTCCAGTTTTAAGATTACATTTTGGTTTATTTTATTTCTTTTTTTTCAATCATCTTTTTTTTTGTGTGTGTCTCAATAGTAAACAGAATACTGATAAACTGTAGTAAGAAACGATGCAATGGAACTGGAGGACAAAACCTATGACAAAATTATAAGGTCTTGATACTAGTGCCATTGATTTATTTTTTTAGAAGTGTATGTGTCAGCCAAAGCCAAGGATTTAACAGTATCACTGTATTTTCATTTGGAACTTATTAATTGGAGCCTCTTTTTTAAAAGTGGAAATCAATTTGAGGACTACCTCATCTATCATCTTCATCTTCAATGCCTATGGGAAAAGACCTTAGAAAAATTATCAGAGATCACATAGAAACTTAAATCAATTTGTTAGTCATTTCAGTATATTTACAAAATCTAAATATGAAAATTGAACAAATGCTTTCTGATACTGATTTTAAGATGCAGCTTCAGCAATCCATGGCCAGAGGCAAGTGAAAGGTGGGAAGCAAAATTAAGTTTCTCTATGAGATTTTATGTATCTTTCATTATGATTCAAAAGTCAGGAATGCTATACGTGCTGGAGAGAGCATGAATCAGCAAGGCAGGAAATTGTGTTTACTCCAGCAGAAGATTTAAGTAGTTGCTAAGATTCATTAATCACAAAAGAAGCAAGACAAGCTTTGACTTCTGGAGTAACTTCTAAAAGCCCATAGAAAAAGCTTCTCTTTGCTGTAAGTGCAGTTTATACCTGACAGAGACACAGTTTTTGCATGGCAAACTTAAATATTTGAATACCCATTTAGTCTGTAATTTTCTTGCCCTGAAGTAGACAGCCAATGCCATGAATATCCCTATGAATGTTGGAATAAATTTCAGCGTACTGAAGTTGGTAATGGCATTTACAGTTAAGATTCACATTTGGCAAAATCCTCAGCTTTGACAAAATTGTCAGAGAACTTATGGACTAAGTGGAGATCACATCTGCTTTCCCTTGATTTAGCAGATCCCAGGAGATTTATCTAACTCACAGCAAAATTTAAAATCTGTTTCCATTAGTCAAGATACAAGGAGAATATGGGTAGAGGGGAAATATTTCTGCTGTAAGTGAATGACTAGCATATAATTAGTTGAAGTTCAAGGAAGTACTGATTTTCCAAGGCATTTAGGGACAATTCATGTGCATGAACTAAGCAAATCCAAAAGAGACTGTTTTTGAAAATTTCATCTGTTCTGTGCTGGTTATTTTCTTCCCTCTCTGTCTTGTGGTAGGCTAGTGGCAGGCTAGTCAAACTTGAAGAAAAATGAGAGGGAGGAAATGCCTAAAACTGCCCCTGACAACCAAATAACTCTATAATTCTATGCCAAATCTGAACTGATGTAAAGAATTACTTGACTTAAAATGAATTATAAAAGCTTAAAATGATATAATATTGTAAAACTTTGCTCAGTAGGTCGAATTTTTCTCTTTTTGAATAACAGTTTTAATATGGGAGTGTTCTCTTCTTATTTCTGCTACTCACAGCTGTTACCCCAAATAATGAAAGTCCACTAATAGAGCCTATCTAATGAATAAGGTCTATTGTTGTCAGGCACTGACCATAAAGGGTGATGTATCTTATGATACTACTATAGTTTTTGACAGGACACCACAAAAGTATGAGATCATTTCCATAAAGCATCACAAGCTATTGTGACCACAGAAGAATAACAAGTTATTCTAGAGCTGGAATTCAGATCAGGAATTGTAATTTTCAGTACTAGTAGCAATTTCATATTAAGAGACTGAAATCACTGTAGCCTTTCACAAGAACACATTATTCAGCAATGTGCTGCAACATGTTGCAATAGCATTGTTTTCACTTCTTCTGGTTTATGTAAATAAGAAAAGCTATTTTAAATCCTCAGGAAGACAGGCTTTAATAATAACACCATGTACTAAAGCTTCTGTTCTGTTTCTAACCGTGTTTATATGTTAGTAAAAAGTGGAAATTCATCACCAAAACTGTCATTTTTCTTCTGTGCCACTTCTGCAAACATTTACTTGTGAGTTTATTTTTAGGTATGCACGTGTTTGCTGAAGGTCAGGTGCTTGAGAGCCTGGGCACATAAGAAATGTTCAGAACAGAATAATGGTTCAGTGATTTCCATATCCTGTTCTAGCAATGACCAGTGATGGATGCTTCACATCTACTTAATGGTGCAGTAATATATCATGCAGATATGATTGTCCTTATCCTACACAACCCTGTCTGAAGAGCACTGGATTGTCAGAATTGCTAATACTAAAACTGTTACAGGCATTGCTCTTAAATTCTCCCATTTTGTGAATCACTCTGCCTCTACTGTGTTAGTCCAGTTTTAGAAAGGAGCAGCTCTGCTCTTTTCAGTACAGTTTCACCAAAGAGCAGGATGCCTAGGAAGCCAAATTTCACTTTGGGAACAGGTGGTGATTCTAGCAATTGTTAATTGCCAGTGTCATTTCCAACCACAGATTTCTAGTGGTTCAGTGGAAATGTATGGTCATCCTTTTAAAATCAGGAATAAAAGTGCAAAACTGGCTAGATGCTTTTCCATGCTATCCTCCTAAAGTCATGTATATAGTGATGCACATATATAAAAAGACCCTGTTCTAAACACTAACTTGACTGTAGACACCTACTATGTTAGAGTTAGTGTTGGTAGATAATGTAGCAAATGTGGAAACCTGGAAAAGACAAACAGCAGGAACTAGATAAGAACTTAACCAGACCTTGAAAAGACAAGGTGAAGGTTTTTCGGATATTTTATTATGTTCCTGATAAACATTGAAAGCAGATAAATATTTTCTACATTTAATAGAAATCCAAATTCATGTTCTAATGATTGCCAACATAAATGAGCTGTTAAGCAATGTTCCTAGAGGATGATGTGCTTGGTCAACTGTTTTACTCTGCACCTAAGGTAGAGCAGAGGTAGAAACTCAGGTCTTTTTAGAAATGTTTCATGTCCAGACTGGGTGTAGGAGGCTGACGTTCAGACTCAGTAAAACAAAGTCAAAGGGAAAAGAAGTGGAAGGAGGTTGTTACTCTGCGTTTCTAGGTGTACTTATTCCTTTCTGGCATATATTCATCTGATCTATTGCTGGAAACTTGTAAAAATGAAGGCTTCCAGGCAATTTATTCCATGCTTTGCTGTGCCCTTTTCTTTATGCAGCCTGCCCTGTGCTCTAACCTCGATCTTACTGCATTATAATTTTTTTTCTATCTTGTAAAGGAGAAAATACTATTTCATTTTCTCTTTGATTTCTACTGCATGCTTTGAAACCATTGATTGTTCTACCTTTTCTCTCAAAGTAGGACAGGCTTTATCCAGTTGAGCTTTTTTTTGAGTTATGGTACCTGATTACTCTTGTTATGTTCTGAATTTCACTGAAGAGATTAATTTTTTTTCTTAGATGACAGGTCAAAACTTGGCAGAATGCTACAGCCAAGGCTCTTCAAGTTCTGAACAGAAAAAGGGACTATTTCACACATCTTTTGGACTATGCTTACAGGATGGTGTTGTCATTTCTTGAAATTATTAACACATTCAACAGTTTATTTATGCTCTGTACTTTCCTTTTGGGAACTACTGTGCAACAAATTGTCCTTCAGTCTGCATTTCTGTAGTTCATTTCCTGGCAGTATTCATTGCATATGGTCTTAATATTTTTTTCCTTTGTGTTTTTATTTTTTAAATATATGAGAACCATTTTGATTGGAAGTGTTCGTTCCCTGTGATACAGGAGGTAATTAGGCTGATTTGACACTATTTGTTCTTGACATATCTGTGTTTCTTGCACCTTATATACTTCTTGTCTTCCAGAGTCTTAAAATGTGGGGTTTTTCCTACAATATATCATATTACTTAAATATTTTTTTTGTGTTAGCCACTCGTTCATAATATCTATAAGGGAAAAGAAACTGACATGATCTACTTGGACTTGGGCAAAGCATTTGACACTGTCCCACATGACATCCTTGACATAAACAGGAGAGACATGGATTTGATGGATGGACCACACAGTGGATAAGAAATTGCCTGGATGGTCACACTCAAAGAGTTATGGTCAACAGCTCAATGTCCAAGTGGACACCAGTCACAAGGGATTATTGTGGTTTAGTAATGGTATTCCCCATCCAGTGTTCCCACAGAAACATCCCAGACCACACATGACTCACTTTCTTCTCCCCAGCCTTGCTGTGGCAGGATGAAGAGGAGAACTGGTACAAAAAGTTAAAGACCATGGGTTGAGATAAGAACAATTTACTAGAAAGAGCAAAGAAATAAGAAAATTAACAGTAACAACAACAATACTAATCACAGAGTGTACAAGATAGGCAAACGTTTCAGATGCAGCTGCTAAGCATGCAGAACCTGACCCCACAATCCAGCAAACAGGAAAGAGCACCACCAACCTCTGTCCCCCCTGAGCATGCCATGAAATAGTAGCAAATAACCCCAGGGTCCTGGTTGTGCCCCTCCTGGCTGCTGCAAACGATAACCCTGACCTGGCTGTAACCAGGACAGTGGTTTTCCTCAGGGGTTGGTATTGGGACAGACTCTGTTTAATGTCTTTGTCAACAATGTGGGTAGTGAGATTGAGTGCATGTTCAGCAATTTTCCTGAGAACACCAAGCTGTGTTGCAGTCAACACAATGGAGGTAAGGAATGGCACCCAGAGGGACCAGGACAGGCTTGGAAGGTGGCCAGTGTGAACCCTATGAAGTTCAACAAGGCCAAGTGTAAGGTCTTACATAGATCTGTATGGAGAATGGACTGAGAAGGACTTGGGAGTTCTGGTGGATAAGAAGCTCTATGGGACCAGGCAATGTGTGCCTGCAGCCCAGAAAGCCAGCCAGGTTCTGGGCTGCATCAAAAGCAACATGGCCAGCAGGTCAAGGGATGTGATTCTGCCCCTCTGCTCTGTTCTCATGATCCTGCCTGGAGTACTGCATCCAGCTCCAGAGTCCCCAGCACAGGAAAGGCATGGACCTGTTGGAGCAAGCTGAGCGTAGGGCCACAGAGATGCTCAGGGGACTGGAGCACCTCACCTATGAAGACAGGTTGTTCAGCCTGGAGAATAGAAGGCTTTGGAGAGACTTTATAGGGCCTTTCAGTACTTAAAGGGGGACTGCAGGAAAGCTGGAGATGGACTTTTTTACAAGGGCATATAGTGACTGGTCAAAGTGGAATAGTTTTAAACTGAATAATAGATAATAAAGAGAAATTCTTTTCTGTGAAGGTTTTGAGACACTGGCACAGATTGCCCAAGAAGTTGTGGATGCCCTGTCCCTGGAAGTGTTCAAGTCCAGGTTGGACGGGGTTTTGAGCAACCTGATTTAGTGGAATGTGTCTCTACCTATGACATGGGGGTTGGAATGAGATGATCTTTATGGTCACTTCCAACAGAAAACATTCTAGTATTCCATGAAAACGAGATTTTTTTTATTCTATCATTTCTGTGCAATTGTGTCTCTATCTGTTTTGAAAGTTTTAGTTATCAAATTGAAAGATTATTCTATTTTCATGCAAAAGAGAAAAAATTACACTGCAATTACATAAATGAAAATATTATCAGATCTTTCTTTAAAAATATATTCAGAGTCTGTTGTTGAATTCTCTCAAGGTCCTCTTAGTGGAGAGAGAAGAGGTAAATGTGTAGAAGGAGACCAAGAGATAACACGAGTTCAGGTGTTAATTACCTGACAAACGTAAGTTTGTCAGGTAATTAATTGTACACATGATGGAATGTATTTATTTGTTGCTTGAGTCAACTTAGAATAGTTACCAAGGTCAGGCAAAATTATCTTGGTGAAGTAAAAACTCTGTTATGGAAAAATTGATTTGCTTTGGAATCAGAACTTGATCTAGATCCGTTTCAGAATGCTTGGCCCAGCTGTATTAAAATAGATGATACAACTAGTCTGTTTTGTATTGACTTCTGGTTTCTAGGGTGTATCCAACACTGCATTGCATTAAAACAATCCCCAAAGCAAAGAAACAGATAAGCAATAATCTAGATCCAATATTTCATATGTACATCTATTTTGCAGATCTGTAAGATTAATTCCAGGCAAATATTTCATTAGTATTTATTTCTCTTCCTCTTGCAGTGCAGTTTAGTATATTGGAATACATCTGTTTCAATGCAATACTTGCCCTATGTGTTGGTCAGTGTTTTAGAAAAGTATGAAATACAGGTGAAATTTAAAAATGAGGGTTTTTTTTCTTTTCTGTCTCTCTAAATTCTTGTGGTATTTTAACTCAAAGCTTGGGAACTCAAAATCATGGTTTGCACAGCCATGTTATACTGTAAATGATTGTGGTAGTAATAACAGAGATTGATTGAATTACACATGAGGCTTCTGGGGAAGTTGATGCTAAACTGCCCACAGATCAAGGGCAGTCTGTGGTTCTAAGTGCAGTTACATGGTATACAGTGTGAAAACATCAGTACTGCAAAGATTTGTACTGGTATTTATTCCACTGTATATCTTGCCATAGGTGCTGATAGATCCTTCCCTAAAGGTGAAAAGAAATTATACCATCTGTTTGTGAAAAATGGATTCCCCTAAGGAATAAGAAGAGGTAATATATTTTGAAATATAGAAAAGAATCATGGTTGCATTTATTAACAATGTTAAAACAGTTCAAATCTATCTATAACTAATTGGGATGTTCTGCACTCAAATCAGTTCTTAGAAAAATGTCAGCCTGCATCTGTACTAAGTTAAAGTGTATGAAATTCATACATTGATTTTAAAGGAACTATGGTGCTGTAGAGCAGGCAGGAAATTAGCTTGCCACTGTGACACTGAGGTTCAGAGCCTAAGGCCAAATCAACACTTAAACAGATAAACTGTAACTCCACTGTAACTTAGGCAGCTCAGCTCTTTCAGACTGATTTACAAAAATCTGTCTGACTGCTTAGATGTGCCCATTGACTTACTTTTGGTCAGTAAAATCCAGATGCGTGTAGACAATATTTTGGAAGGCAGATATAATATTTACTCATTTATCTTACACCTAAAGACATGAAATGAAGTTGCAAATGCAGCTGACACATTTTCATTTGAAGAAGACCTGAGGACTTTTTGTGGATGAATATAGAAAAATATGAAAACTAAAGGCTGGCTTCCATAAAGGTGCTTTACAATACAACCTGCAAATGGAACAGATGCCTATTTATATTGGAAGGGAATTTGGCTTATACCGAAACTTGCAGTGGCCCTCTTTTGGTTCAAATAGGCTTCATTTATACCTTAAGTGTTTGCTGGACATCATTATTCTCCTTGAAACCCCAACCAAGAAATATTAAAGGAAGATCAAGAAATAATGCCCACAGCAAGCAATTAAAAGAAACACAGACAATGCTCAACCAAGGTACCTGTCCTGCTTATTTCTAAGGAAGAACTTATTAACAGTCTGAAAGAATTCCCTAATAAAGTCAATCCTGAATAATGACTTGAGAAGTTTACCTTTACCACATCCACGATTTATACAACCATGTTGCTAAGTAGAAAGAGAAATATTTTCCCTTGTTTTAGTCAATTATAAAATTATGCAAAAAGAAATACCAACTGTGGTAAATTTTTAATCCTCTGGCTTTGCATCATTATGGCCGTCTAAGCTGATATGAAAATCAGGTAAATTGCCTTCTGTCCACCAGTCTCTTTATGACCTGCAGGTAGGTATTGCAAGAAGGATGTGTCTACAAACAGCAGTAGCTGCCACTGAAGGTTATATTGGCAGACTGTCATCTTTGGGCATGTCATGAGCTACTTGGAACACTTCTATGGAATCTGGAAGAAGTGTAAGTATGAAAAACACCAAATCATAGAATAGTTTGATTTGGAAGAGAACTTTAAAATTCATTTAGTTCAAACCCCCTGGAATGAGGAAGGACATTTTCAAATACACTGGGCCCCATCCAACCTGACCTGAAATATTTTCAGGAATTGGGCATCTACTACCTCTCTGGGAAGCCTGTTCTGATTGTAACCACCCTCATTATAAAAAACTTATTCCTTATATCTAGTCTGAATCTACCCTCAATTAGTTTTAAACCATTACTCCTTGCCCTGTTGCAACAAGGCCCTACTGAAAACTGTGCTGAAAAGGTACTGGAAGGCTGCAATTAGGTCTCCCTGGAGCCTTCTCTTCTCCAGGCTGAACAACCCCCAACTCTCTCAGCCTGTCTTCATAGGAGAGGTGCTCCAGCCCTGTGAACATCTTTGTGGCCCTTCTTGGGATCTGCTCTAACACATCCATGTCTTTCCTGTGTTGAGGACTCCAGAGCTGGAATGTCTTTCCAACTTTAGTCTGCAGCTGATACTTTTGCACTGAACAGTCATCTACTCCTGTCCTCACTATTTTTCACCAGGTGTTGCTCTATCATTTTCTCTTCCAAAAGTCTGACAGGCTTTTTTTCTGTGAGCATCATTTAACTTTGGAGTAAATTGATTGCAGAGTAGCATGACTGGGCAATGCCTGTCTGAAAAAAGAAATAACTCAGTTCCTAAAGCTTCATAGAAGAAATCTCTGTGGTGAAACATCTCCTAAATTCAAATGTATTCAAAGAAAATCTGTTCCAATGGGTTATTGTTACCTTATTAACACTGGTTAAAAGCTTATATACCTGGTTCAAGCTTAAAATGGAGGACAGCCCAGCAACATAGTTAGTCATTTTGGTTAAAACTTGTGAAAAGGAAAAAAAAAATTAATTTACATGAAATTGTCCTTAATAATCTTTATGAGAGGTTTTCTAGCTTCTCAAGAAACAGAGACGAGAAAATAATGAACACTAGTAAATGGAGTTCTAGTGTAAGGTTACAATAAAACAAAATTAATTCATCCAGTTTCAGGGCTAATTGTAAGGCTTCAGTAAAGCTCTGAAGCTAATGGGCCAAATAATTTTTTAATGTTGGAAGAAAAAAGTTTGAAAGAATATGAAGTATAGTTGCCTCAACACCTCCTCGAGATTGGAGGGTAAGTCTAAATACATTACGCAGAAAAATACTGCATGTAAGTGAGATACAAGGAGGAAAAAAAGCACTTGTCCTGGGAAAACTGGACTTCTTCCAGCCTTAGGCAGTAAATTCAGCAATTTCCCAAAGAGCAAACTGTGGTTTTACATCCTCCTGTCCCCACAGTTCAAGCTGTGGTGTTAAAGTAGGTAGTATTTTATTATGTACTGTATTATTGACTGAGTGGTGTATGTGTTCTTAGCATTGTACAGACAAGTAAAAGGACACAGAACTTACCCCAAGGACCTTGCAATGTAGGTCAGACACAAGCAAACCAGCTCAGACACATTAAAAACTTATTGGCAGCACATATGCAAGGCGATGAGGAAATGTTGAAACTTTTACAGAGGTTAAATTTGAAATGCTTTTGCAGGGGGTGGTAGTGGTAATACTAAAGGAGTGATTCGAGAGAGATTTACGGGCTAGATAATATAGAAGAGTTACTTGGTACACAGGTCTGCAAGGACCTGATCCAGCCCTACAGTAGCTGAACCTACAAAGTGCCATAAGTTTCAGGCATGGGGGATGCAAAAAGAGTGTGGCCAACAAGTCAAAAGGGGTGATTCTTCCCCTCTACTTTGCTCTTGTGAGATCCCACATGGAATGCTGTGTGCAATTCTGGTGTCCTCAACAGAAGAAGCACATGGAACTGTTGGAGCAAGTCCAGAGAAGGCCACAAAGTTGGTAAGAGGAGTGGAGCATCTTCCTTGTGAAACAGGCTGAGGAATTTGGGACTTTTCAGCCTGGAGAAGAGAAGACTGCATGGAGAGCTCATAGCAACTTTTCAATATCTGAAGGGCCTACAAGGGAGCAGGAGAGGGACTCTGTGTTAGGAACTGTAATGATAGGTCAAGGAGTAATGGATTCAAACTGAAGGAAGGGAAGTTTCGGTTATATATCAGAAAACAGTATTTTACTGTGAGGGTGGTGAGACATTGGCACAGGTTGCCCAGGGAAGTGGTGGCTGCCCCAACCCTGGCAGTGTTCAAAGCCAGTCTGGATGAGACCTTGTGCAACCTGATCTAGTGTGGAGGTGTCCCTGCCCATGGCAGGGGATGTTGGGACTAGATGATCTGTAAGGTCCATTCCAACCTGTAAATTCTATGATTCTATGATTCTGTGAAGGGACAATGCCAGATAGGCAGAAAGGAAATTTGTGCTGTAGATAAAGTAGCAAAAGAATGATGATCAGCCAGTTTTGAAGGAGCAGGATAGTTGGGCATTCTAGACATCTTAAAAAACTAGCAAATATGGCTACCAAGAGTAACCTTCTTGGCTCTAAGTTTTCTCTCTGGAAATGTCAGACATAACAAATGGCAATGAAAATGACAAATTGGCTTGCATTTTGATGGGAAAAATTCCTTTCAGCAACCTTTCATTTGTCTTGTCTTTTTACACACTCAGCAATGCAGCTAAATAGAATATTAAGGTTCATCCTACTATGCACTTTTTTCATCTATTTTTTAGGCCATGTTAGCATAAAACTGTCCTAAACCCACTTACTAATCATCCATTAATAACCTTGTGACATCACTTAACCAAACCTTTTCAGAAATGCTTCTTTTCCCTGACAAAAAATATTTTTTATGACTTTTGCCTAAATAACATCCTTTTTTCAAGCTGTTTTAATTAATCAGAAAATTTTCTCATCCCCATTTAGTTGTGAGGCTTCAGAAATTCACCATTAGTAAAAAATTTGACCACAAAGGCTAACACATAACTACTCATAGGTAGTCTTTAGAATAATAGTTTGTTTAAAGAAATGACCAACCTCCTACAGAAAATTAACAGATATCCACACTTGAATCAACTGCTCAAGCAAAATTCAGACATAATTAAAATGAGAATGAAGTGGAGAAACTGTAGCTATCTTGCAGCCACATTTTAAGAGAAAGTATCATTTCCTAACATGAAGAATGGAAGACAGATTTACACCAGTAACTAACTCAGTTGGAATTTGCACACTCTTCTCAACACCTGAAAATCCCAGAAAAATGAACTACCAAAATCAATCGTCATGGTATGCATTGTTCCTGAGGGAATATGGCTGTGAGTCACACCTGCTGGAGGCAGTGCTGACCCTGTTGATGGTTAACCCTCAGTCCTGAAGTGTCACACTGCATCGTTATCCTTATGTTGAAGTGTCTATTATTCTTTCCTTCTTTCTCAAAATACTGATATTTTTAATATGGGTGAAAAAAAGTAATAGATATGCCTGCTTTGTGTTTCAGTATATAAAAGAGTACTATGGAAACAATGAAATGTTTCCATACTATGCTGAACTTGCAGGCTTTACTGTCTTCATTGCTGCCAAAAAAGCAAAGAAAATTTGCCTTTCTGCTGTTGCTTTGTGGGTTACTCCTTTTTCCCTCTAAAGACACAAAGCTGGTGAAGAAGCTGTCACCCTGGCTTGTGTCAGCACTCTGCAATGCAGTGAGCAAAGATGTTTTGTATGGCAGTTACTTCTCTGCCAATGCTGCAGATTTCAGATTTACTTTGCCCCAGCTGTTGCCTCTCTTTCCACGACCAAAATCAGTGGAAGCAAAAAAGAGGGCTGAACACTACTTCAATAACTGATGGTGCCTGCCACTGCATTGTGATTACAGGTTGGAGAGAAAGAAAAGTTCTTGCTCTAAAAGAGACGCAGATGGCAGATTTAGTAGAACTCCTGAGGCAGTCCTGAATCTATCTCTCTTATTGCAATAGAGATTGTAAAGTTAAGAGAGACACTGGAATCGGATCTTCCATAGATCTTCTTTACACTCCCCTTCGCTCTCTCACACGTGTGAAGGGTTCTCAGAGCATCTTCTCCCTTCCCTAATTATAGACTGAATAGAGATAAAATCTCCTTTAAATTTGTTTAGAATAAAAATCTGAATGTTGTATTCTTCCTGAATTAGTAAAGGTGAGCTGTGACATCCACCTTCTTTCCACATGATCTCCCCTTCCCTTTGCACTCATTATAATCTGTGGTCCAGGCATGGTTCATATTAAATACCTAATAATAGTGCTAAGAAATCTATCAACCACTTAAAAGAGGCCACTGGATTTGTCATACAATAGGAGCTGCTGTAAAAACACCTTCCATGTGAGCTGTTACTGGAGCATTCATGATTCCCAAGGTACTGCATGGACTCCACATTGGCAAAATTGCCTGAAATCTTGTCCAAGGGTACAGATGGACCACAGGTCAACCCTGTCTATCTGTATACCCTAGGCAGTTCAAATACTGGGGATGCTGACTCATACATCATCTAAATCCTGTCCTGAGCATCTAAGAACTTAACACAAGAAGCAAACCAAGAGGCAAATATCAACATTCTGCTTTCACTTAGGTAAATTAACCTTGGCTTTCTTTTTTAAAGTACTTTGGGAAGAGATACAGATGAAATACAGCTGTTTTCAATACCTTTGAATTTTCTTTTAAATCTTTTACTTATACATTCAGTCTCCTAAAGAGAAAAAACATATGAGACTAACATATGATTCTGTAATTTTAAAGGAATTTTTTTCACCTCCTTTTGATGTCTGATTTCTTATTCTAATTACCTACTGATCTGTGTACTGGGATTTTTTCTTCTGTCGTCATTGTAATGGAAAACACAGTGATGATGCTAACTCATCTGGACGTGGCACTTAGTGCCACAGTCTAGTAACAACGGTGAGGTTGGACTCGATGATCTTTGAGGTTTCTTCCAACCTGGTTGATTCCATGATTCTATGATCAGCTGTCAGTTGCCTGGCTCAAAACAACCAGGTACGAAAGTGGTGGGGGAACAGGACGAGCTCTATGTAAGTGAGCGCTGGCTGCTCCACACACAGTCCCCTGCTCCTCCTCCCCATCCCTTTGAGCCTTCTCACACTGCGATGTTTAGCTCATGCGCATGTGAAAGGTCACCTCCCGTGTGCACTGTAATGGTGTAGGTCGACCGCATGGCTCTGCTGTAAGCCCTGAAATGGGGTTTTCTCAATATAGGAATTGTAAGCCACACTAAGAAGTATACAGCTAATGACTGCTAGGTGCTCTGTTCAGTGCCTGCCTTATTCCTTAAGGTGTGCCAAGTTAAAATTTGTAGTGTGTTTGAATGTTGTGAAGTTTACTTGGTTAACTTTTGCGAAGTGTCTTATTCCACCTAGATGACCAAAAGTTTATTGGTACAAATTATTTCTTGTTAAACCTCCTGAGAATTTTGTTATTCCTTCAGCATGACATCCAAAGTAACTCAAAACCGCCTTCCCTTAAACCCACTCACCCGAGCAGGGCATTACATCAGCAAAAAGTTCTGGGCCCCTCAGTTCAGGAGGATATTGAGGTGCTGGAGCAGGTCCAGAGCAGAGCAACGAGGCTGGTGAAGGGACTGGAGCACAAGTGCCATGAGGAGAGGCTGAGGGAGCTGGGGGTGTTCAGCCTGGAGAAGAGGAGGCTCAGGGGAGACCTTATCACCCTCTACAACTCCCTGAAAGAAGTTTGGGGTCAGGTGGGACTTAGTCTCTTCTCCCAGGCAACCAGCAGCAGGACAAGAGGGCACAGACTCAAGCTCTGCCAGGGGGGGGTTAGGTTGGATACTGGGAAGAGGTTTTTTACAGAGAGAGTGATCAGACATTGGAATGGGCTGCCCGGGGAGGTGGTGGATTCACCATCCCTGGAAGTTTTCAAGCTGAGACTGGATGTGGCACTTAATGCCATGGTCTAGTGACCACAGTAGGGTTGGACTTGATGATCCTTGAGGTCTTTTCCAACCTGGTTGATTCTATGATTCTCTGATTCAATGAAATAAAAATTTATGACATCAATTCATGTCCTTACAAGCCACTCTCAAATCCTTTAGTAATAGCACCACATAGAAACAGTAATAAACAGTAGTGGTAGTACCAAACAGAAATAAAGGGCACAGACTGATGGGAGCAGGCAGATATGTCAGAATAATTATTTCAGGAATGAGGAAAGTGTGGCTTAACTGAGAGAATAGGGTATAAGGTGGATGTAAGTAAAGACTATAAAATGTATATTAAAAGGGCCTGAGGAGAAAGTAGGATATTAAGAGGTAAAACAATTTTATGAGAATGGAAGAAGCATGCCAAAAAATTGGAGATTTTGTTGAAACACCACAGAGATGTTTTTAATTTGTGTGACTCAGCAGAAGGCAAAAATCAGTGCTAGGAATTGACTAGACTAATAAACAAAAATTATCAAAAAACTTGTTTAAAAACAGATTTAAGATTTTTACACATAAAGAAACATTTTGGGAAATTTTTTATGGGAGTTACATCACAACATGTCAATTGCCAGAGATTCTAGAAAACTCTGAGGTTTATATACATATGTACACAGCAGGAAAGCTATGAACTGCACTTCTTTGACACTATATTCCTGTGAAAAGTTAAGAAACTGTAATAAGCACTTACAAACTTTATAATTTGAATCATTGAATTTTTTATTCCTCACAGCTGTTATTAATTCTGCCTTCTACTTTTCCTTATTCAATATATTCAAGTTTAAGTAGAAAGTAAAACCTAATTAAAAGCATACTGCACTTTCCATAATCGAAGTGTATGATTATTCCTGTAGGAATATGCTAGCAGAGTCCTTAAAGAAGCTTAGAAGTCACAGTAAGCTGTGCAGAGGACATTCCTACCCATTTTCTATAGTACTAGAGAATGACTTTACAGTCTGACAATCTTATTTGAAAGAATATCAGACTCTCTCTATATAGGTGTTGTCAGGGAAAATAAAGTTTGAGCTGTGAATGCTAACATGCAGTTAGAGAATTGCGTGTGAGTGTCCAAAATTGAAAGAATTGGCACATCCTACTTCTTCCAGTCAATACAGAGTCATGAGGCAGAATGTATTAGGAGCCTAATTATGCATCCTGTTTCTCCATGTAGGCTGCTTAGACTGGGAAAACTGTTTTCTTCTGGAAAGAGAAGCTGGCACCAAAAGAAGAATTTTTTAAAAAAAGAGCCTTGTAAAGACAGGTTGTAGGAAAGATCTCAGGTAGATGCATGAAGTTGAATGCCAGAGGATGCCCCAGGAGCCTGGTCAGTGATGCCTAGCATGGGTAAGTGTGAGCAATGTCAGAGCAGGGACTGATGCAACATTTGGGGGTTGAGTAATGTAGAGCTACAGAGAAGTAAGTGAATGAGTGACTGTAAGATAATCAAGTAGGTTATAAGTGCTAAACTGATTGACTCTTAAAATCCAGTATCAGATCCATTATGGTCTGTCATTTACTCTCTCTTGTCCCTTTTAATGGGGATATACTAAATTAGCATTCAAGTTCCAACAACAGTGAACATTTGGAGAATATAGGCAGAAAGCAAGCCAGTTGCGTTTCACATGCCTGGTCAAAATATTTTGTTACAATATGTTTTTATGATACAAAGTATTGTCCTTGTTACTTTTCTTTGGCACAGCAGCAGATATTGAAAAACGGTTTCATAACTTTTCTTCTCTTTAGAAGTTTGATTCCATGCTAATTGGAAATACTAGTCCTGCTCAGACAGTATTGAGGAACAGGCAATAAGCACAGCTTGAAGATTTGTAAAAACTACAAATGTGACAAGAAATGAAAATGAATAATGACACATCGCTTTCTCAGTTATACAGACAAACCAAATTCAATTTAATTTTTCTTATTTCAAGTCTTTGGTTTTTTCCTTTAACATTCATTTTAAAATTTTTTATTTGATTTCCTAATTTGGTCTATCACCAAGGTTAGTACCCACTAGATATGATACTCTCTCTGATTTTTTTCAGCCTGAAAATGAGAATCTGACCTTTAATGACTTTGAATTTTGTATAAACAATAAGATTGGGGTGACGATTGATTGTACAGATGGGTCTGTAGATTTTTAGTGAAGGAGCACAAAATATGCACCTCATTGACAGAGGAAAGTAGTCCAAAGGATCTGAAAGCTGTTATGAAAACATCTGGGAAATGGAAATGTCAGGCTTTGCTAATCTTTAAAAATTCATCTTATTCTTGTGAACCTATATACCAATATTATCCATTGTTTTTAGCAATTCCAGACACAGTATAATACATTCAATATAACCATTTAAGAAAATTGAATCTAACATGGCTTTCATTATCCAAAACTAGCTGAAAACATCATCCATCATAATGCATGAAAAAGGAACTCTTCAGATTAAATCTGCAACATTTTCAAGAACAAATTTGCAGTTTGACAATTAGTTTTGACATAATCCCACTTGGGACAGACTCAGTGGGAAAGTGGACTGGGTTGGACAGAACTGATCTTTCTGAGCTGTTCTCTCAGCAAGCAGTGTTTTCCTGAGCCACACAGTTTAATAACAAAATTTGTAGCTGCTATAATACCAGAAAGAAGCCCAGATCCTTTGTAAGAGGAATTCCATACCTCTGCCTTGCCTCTTTTCTCTAGTAGCCAAAGCAGTCTCACTCTGCCTTTCCTAATTAAATATAGAAGGATGCACGAAGGAAAAGAATCCTTTTTTTTGTATCTTGGACTGGGGACCAGATCATTAAAGCAAAATTCATGGAAGTCAAGAGCCTTGTTATTTTTTTAAATCTCAAAGGCATTGCCATCTCTGGAAATGTAAGCACAAAGACACCCTACATTTTCATCAGGGATAATCTGTATGATGATAGTTATAACAATTTCTCTTATCATAATTTGTGCTATTTTATCGTGTCTGAACCAATTGTGCCAGAAGCTGTAAAATCCCATAAAAAAAGAGCAATACAACATTTTCTCAGCAGATATGTCTTTGCCTTATCCTGCTTTGTGGGAAATGTTCAAAACATTAATCAGTTCTACCTAAATATCCAGCAGGTTAGGTTTTCTCTGCATCTCAGTTATATACAAAAATTTCTAAATGTTGACCTGAAATATTCACTTCAGGCCATACCTAGTCATAAGATAATGTTTAATCTTCTTTAAAAATGTCTAAACTGAGGAAGTGAGTTTCAGGCAATTTCATAAATCAAATAAAATATGGACACTTAGCACTCTGTGATACATCTGGCTACTAGAAGATTTAACATAGAATTGAATACTGACTGATGAATAATACTGTAGGGAAGAAATAATTAAATAGTGTGCCTTAATAATTAGTTTCTGCCTTCCCAGAGACCTATGATCTCTGCAGAGTAGTTGGAAATGTTTCCAAAGAAAACCCTTGAAAAGAAGTCAGTTCTATTCCTTGTCAGAAACTGTCAGCACCAATCTTTGTGTCAACACACGTTTTCCAGTTAAGTGTCTAACAGTGATATGGGAAGGAAGGAAGGGGAAGGAGGCCACTTTCATATATAAGCTTCTTGTTAATAAAAATGAAATAAGAAATCAGATTTGGAGACAGAGTTTTACAGCTGGAAGAAAAGTATCTTTAGATAGGACGAGGATAAACAAGTCTTATCTTCTTCTAAGCATACATACATGTACCCTCAAGCTGAAGCAACTTTCAGTCTGTTTGTTTAGATGCTAAATGTCTCTGTATGTGTGGGGCAGAGGCAAGCAGGTCACACCTAGGAGAATGATGATGTTCATTTTTGCAGATAGAGGCATGACAATCTGAAAACTGCTCTGTTCCAAGTAGTTGCTGCTGCTGAACAAACGGAGCTTTGTTTCAAACTTGATCAATTTATGTGCATTATTTTAAGATTTTCATGGCTCTGACAAACAGAACAACACAAAGTTAATAAATGTTCCTTGGCCAATAGTGGTAGCATAATAGAACATCTCCATTTCCTTTTTTAATATTCTCATGCTTTCCAGCAGTCCCTTCTTCAAAATGACTGATCTCTTTTGGCTGAGTTATTTCACAAAATGCTTCTTGATGAAGTTATAGCTAAGTAATTTAATATAATCAGGAAAGGGTCCTTTACTGAGACTTGTCATATCACCTTATTATACTGCTGAACTTACTTAACACTAATAATATTACATAGGCCAGGTTACACCCAGTAAAAAGATATCACTCCATTTGCTTTACTCAAATCACTTACTTGCAGAAGATTCACTACTGGTACTTCCTGTTTCATCAAGCTTTTGTTAGATACATGAAAAGTTAAAGTATAAATTCCTGAAACTTTCAGCATATTTAATGAGTGATGTAACATCAGTACAACTTTGGGGCATGGATTTATAGGGATGCTGTACAACGTACTGTTGTATGAAGAGTAGAGTCTTATATTTAGAGTATAAGTCAAGTAAAGGTAAAACGTGAGAAGACTATCAATATCAGTTCCTATATTTTCATATAGGCTGAAGAAAATACATAAGCCTGGATAGCATTTCCTTCTTTTCCAATACTGGACATCTTTTAGTGTTTAGTACAACAAAATTAATATGCCAGAAAAGTCCAATATAGTTTTCTGTAAGAAATAAAAAAACCACCCTAAAACCTTAAGGAAATATATTAGAAACCTCAAAATTATTCCTGTATATTTTTTGCAGGTTTTATTTAGAATTTTGTGCTTTTTTTCCTTTCTGCTGAGCTGCAAACAAACTCACTACAAACTGCCATTGAAACTGAAATGTCAAAAATCTTCTTGTACTCTTGATCAAGGGTTTATGGCAGATAAATGAACTATTTCCCCAGGAAAGTATTTTCCATCATGACAAATAACAACACACTCTCATAGAAAATGAATCCTGCTAGGTAATGACTATTCAAAGGAAAAGGAAAATACACAAGAATTCTTGCACATTTGTGACCTCAAATTTCCAAAACATCATAGAATCATAGAATTTTAGGGGTTGGAATGGACCTCACAGAAGATCTAGTCCCAACCTCCCCTGCCATGGGCAGGAACTCCTCCTCACTAGACCAGGTTGCTCAAGGCTTTATCCAACTTAGCTTTGAAAACTGCAAGGGTTGGAGCAGTTTCTGGAAAAACCCAGATGAACTGTACTTTAGGGGGGAAATATCCCAGAATTTTCAGCTAGTTCAGTGAGTTCAGCAGCACTGCAGAAGGCAGTGAACTTTTTTCTAATATCTAACCTAAATGTCTCCTCCTTCAATTTGAACCCATTGCCCCTTGTCCTATCACTGCAGTTCCTAACACAGAGTCTCTCTCCGGGTCCCTTGTAGCCCCTTCAGATAGTGAAAGGCTACTATGAGGTCTCCACTCAACATTCTCTTCTCCAGGCTGAACAGCCCCTACTTCCTCAGCCTGTCCTCATAGGGGAGGTGCTTCAGTTGTCTTATCAACCTTGTGGCCTCCTCTGGACTTGCTCCAACAGTTCCATGCCCTTCTTATGTTGGTTATATTTCCCTTTTTCCAGTCGTTGGGGACTTCACCTGACTGCCAGGATTTGTGGAAAATTATAGATAGTGGCTTAGCAACTTCATCAGCCAGTTTCATCAGGACCCAAGGATGAATCTCATCAGGACCCATGGACTTAGTCACATTCAGGTTCCTAAGATGGTCTTGACAGACTAGAATTTATCATCTAAGTAATCCTTTCACTTTAGGCTGTTTTTCCAACTCTATTTGAGGGGCAAAAGTCTGAGCAGATTGAAATGGAGAATAAAATTGCCACCTTATCCAGTCTGCAGGCACTGGGTACAGTCAAAAAATTGAAAATACTAATTCAGGCCAGGATTTTAGAAATGGAATAACAATTAAATTTCCCAATATTTAGGCAGAAAGTCAATATGAATACAAATTGTGAAACAGTTAATCCCCCAAATCCAATAAATACGCAGTTTTCATGTAGCACAGAAGTTATATGTGCAATTCTAGGCATCTGTAATTTGGAAAGTTGAATTTGGTTATCTTTGCTGAAAAAATGTTATCCTACTTTTCCCCCTTTTATACTGTGCTACCCCATGACACTCCATTATATATTTCAGTAGCATACTATAGAATTGGACAAATCAGAAACATCTGAAGAAAAATTGTATTATCTTTCTTTAAGTTATCCTTAGATAATCTATACACACTGAAACATTAGTGCATTTCTGTAGCCTGATATATTGCTGTTTATCATGTTCCACTCACAGCATGGGATATACTACCTTAATAACCTATTTTATATCTAAAGGAAGAATACAAAATATTAAGATGCACTTGCACTAACAAATGCAATTGAGGATAGCATGTGGGTTGGTGGTCTGCATTTTCTGAAATTTTGCAAAGATACCTAATCACTTGTGACATTAAACCTGCTTAAACAATCTTATAGATGACTGAAAATGTGGCCCACAAGGATCATTGAGGACCAATGCCTGGCTCTGCACTGGAGGCAAAGATACCTAATCACTTGTGCCATTAAACCTGCTTAAACAATCTCATAGATGACTGAAAATGTGACCCACAAGGATCATAGAGGACCAATGCCTGGCTCTGCACTGGACAGGCCCCAAAAACTCACACCATGTGCCTCAGAGTGTTCTCTCAATGGTTATTGAACTCTGTCAGATTTGGAGGTGTGACCGCTTCTCTGGGGAGCTTTTTCCAGTGCCCAACCACCCTCTTGGTGAAAACTTTTTCCTAATATCTAACCTTAACCACCCTCTTGGTGAAAACTGTTTCCTAATATCTAACCTAAACCTCCCCTGAGACAGCTTCATGCCATGGTCCTGTCACTGCTCAAAAGAGAGATCTGTCCTTGCCCCTCTGCTTCCTCTTGTGAAGAAGCTGTAGACTGCTGTGAGGTTTCTCCTCAGTCTCCTGTTCTCCAGGTTGAGCCTGAAGACCAACCTCAGCCACTCCTCATGTGGCTTCCCCTCTAGACCCATCAGCATCTTCTTGGGCCTCCTTTGGACACTCTTTAATAGCTTTATATCTTATATTGTGGTGCTCAAAACTACACACAGTACTTAAGGTAAGGCTGCACCAATGCAGAGTAGAAAAGTTGTGTTGCAGTAAAGTGTAAAAGGAAAATAACTGTAAGGCTGTAAGAAGTAAATATTGTGAGGAAAAAGCATTGCAGAAGTTCTTTTGACCGAAATTAAAATACTGAGAAAATTCAAGTTAACTTTTGGCTCTATTGGCTGTAGTTACAGATGAGAGGAAAAAACACCAAACAATGATAAGTTTTTAGAACATTTAGGTAGAATGTTTATCAGTGAAAGTATCTCCAGGACTGATGGCAGATATGTATGACAAAAGGTAATTTGAGCAGGAGGAGTGTCTTGATATTACTAAGGAAAAATTTCACCCTGTGACAAAATCTGTTCAAACCTGACATGCAAGCAAGAAATGTAGATAAACATCAATCACTCTATTTCTGATCTTTTAGATTGCAAGCTAACTTTGGCAGGGACTTTGTTATTATTCTGGTATATTTTACTCTTGCAAAGCACCATAAATGTCCATAGTTACCAAGATCAATGATACTTTTTGAGCCATGCAACAGAGAAAAAGGAAATGGGATGTTGAACAGGAAAGATAGAAAATGGCAGAAAGAACATTTCAAAAGAATGAGAACTGACAGATGAAAAAGTGAGGAAAAAGATGAAAAAGTGAGGAAAAAGATGGAAAAATCAGAATGGAGCAAAATGGGAATGGCTATTGTCCCAACAACCTTTCCTAATATTTAGAAGTCAGCCATCCATATTATAACATCCCACAAATTTATCCTGCCTCATATTGGAGCCTTTATTTATAAAAGCAGAGTGCTGAAATGACCACTGACATGAGAATTAATTGACCAGGGATTCTGCGGGCATCCATCTCTGTAATGTAGAAGGAACGGCTTAGTAAAGTGTAAGAAAAAAAATAGATTTGAAAGGAATATTTATCAAACCAAATGGATTGATTAAATTTGAACTCCTCTCTTTTTTTTCAGTAAATTCCCTTTGATTCCAAATGCTATGTACCATATGTTGCTTACTCTATGACAGACAACTGAAATAATCAATTTCTTTACAGCAATATAAATGAACATTATTGAGTTAAGTATGGCTATTGCAACTCTGCTTAATATGACTACTATTATTCTCTCAAGCCTGTAACCCCTTCTAAGACATTTGCTTAATATATCAAGGGGACATACACTTGAAGCTTTGCTTTCCCAACATGCTTACATCTTTATTTAACCTTGTGTCTGTGATTAATGGAATGTGCTATTTCTGCTTTACTGTAATGGATGACTATGTTGGAGCAATGCACAACTTAGTAATGACATCTCATTCCATAGAATACATTATAACAAAAATTCATAGATGAACCAGAGCTGACAAATGCATTTTTACTCTATTTTTTATCTTCTTCTCTTTGACATGCCTTTATAGCTTAAATAACTTTTCCTGCAAAATCCCACTGGTAGCACTTCTTGAAAATTCACTCCTATCTACACCTGGGATTACATGACCCCAAGAAGTGAGGAGAATATGTTGGTACATTCACAGACTGTACACCAAAGTGCAGATTCAAACGTGCAACTCCTTCGTTTAGAAGCCAACTGTGCACTTCAAAGCACTAAGAAAAGTATGTCATATCCCATGTTTACTAAAATGTTGCAGTATTTTTTCTCTGGAAATGGAAGAATTTTTGGGATCCTTTTGCCTACATATATCAAGTATTATGAAGAGATAATGTGACTTGCCATGTTTGCAATAGTGGAAAAATTCATGTAGTTGCATGAATATAGGGCCGGACAAATTCATGTAGTTGCATGAATATAGGGAGGATTGTGTAGACAAGACTGAGCACTAAGATGAATTCATCTGTTGTGTTTCTACTTAAAACAGCAAACATATTTTAGAAAATTTTATTTATGAAGTGCAGTTTTTGATGTCTTAAAAGAAGGCACTTCTAGTTCAAACATGAAATGATTAAAACCCAAATTATACAAAAGTGAAATTCTCATCATCCTACCTCAAATGAATATGCTACAATTGGAATAAATTCAGGAAAGAATGATCAGAAAGGCAAGAACTTTCTTATATAACTCAAATAAGAAGATTTTTTTAATAAGATAGTACCTTATAGGAAGATTTTACATAATGTCTCATCCAGGAAAGAGGTAATCTATTGAAATTTAATCTATGCTGCCTAAAATGCAGCAAACATGACTAGAGAATGATGATTTTACTTTTCTAATAGCACAGTGGTCTTCAAAGGAGATAATGAGCATGAACAAAAGAAAGCACTTTCCCATATAACCACAGCACATAATTACACTGGGAATCTGATTGTCAGAGGAGTTGATAAAAATCCTAGGGATCAAAAAAAACCCCTACAAATGAGTTCAGAAATGGGTTTGTTAAATTAATGAAAAATAGATCTTTTGCAAATATAACGACAAAAATTTTTGCAAAAACCTTTGGAATGGGGAGTTCCTAAAGTGGAGATTGCAAAGAAAAAGGAAATATCAAGGAGAATATTATTCCATATGGGAATAATTGCTTGTTAGTTATGATTCATAATCATTATTGGTGTCTTTAGAAAAAAGATAATTGTCTAGGGAAATCCTGTACTGAGCCTATATTGTCATTCTTCAGCCATTCCTTCCACTGTCTGTTGCACCTATCTTTTACAACTTCTACCACTTCAAATTTTATCAATAAAGGGGGTTTTTTCTCAGTTTCAAAGTAGGTCTTGGAATTCATTCTGCAATGACCACAAGATCAAAAGTACAAAACAGCTGTAGAAGATGATTCAGAAAAGAGTATCCTACATCAAAAAATGGTAACTTTTATGAAGCAAATGGAAGATCAAGGTCCTAAATAGATTTTGGACATCTAAGGATAGAGCAATACATATAATAATGAACACTTCAGGTCTTTTTGATACAAGGATAGAGCAATACATAATGAACACTTCAGGTCTTTTTGATAGGAACAGGTTCAGACTTTATATCAAAACATCTGTTATTGTCAAAATCAGTTTTCACTCTGTTAATGTAGACACATTTTTTCCCATCAGAATTCCCTTGAAACTAAATGTTTTACAAGTGTTTTATTTGTTGTTTTGATTATATTCAACACTGTTCAGAAATGCAAATGTTATACTAAAACACTCTGAATGAAAATTCTTTGTTATTGATTAATGTTGACATTAATGCTACAGTTAATATTAAAATACTATAAAATAACATCAAAGTTTTTGAGGAATTTTAAACAACCTAAACTCTTTTCTGGTCACAGTTGCTTGGTTGGTAATTGCTAACGATTTACCTGTCATGGTCACAAGCTATATTGGATGCTCTCTAAGGGATTCTAAAAGCTGTCAAGGACTGCAAATATTTTTATGACATTTAAAGTTGTATTGTGAGAGAGATATAGCAGAAAGTTGTCTGCCTTAAAATTAAATTTTATAGGTGTATTCCCATTACTCTCCTCTCCATTTTTACATGCATTATATTTGGTAATCCAATGGCTTTAGTAAACAAACATGGTGTTCACTTCTTTTGTTGAGACAGCATGTGATAATACTCTCTGGAGTGTGAAATTTTCTTATAGATCATGCCAGAATCCAAACTTGCTTGGATATTGTCACAAATCTAAATGTGAATAGAAGTTTTTGTGAAAATTGCTGTGGATGTAAAAATTTTTTTCTTATGTTTATAAAAAATAAAAATATTTCAGAAAAACTGCAATGTACTCTGAATTTCTATTTTACTGTAACTGTGAAAGCCTCAGAAATACATATTTATTCTATGGTTGAAGCACAAAAATATGTCAGTTGTCAATTAGGAATTAAGGTGGTGCATATACAATTACAGTGTCAACCACTGAGTCTTTAGATGTTTTTAGGTTTATTCAAACTTGTATTTTGAATAAAATATTATAATCTTCATAATATTTTGAATAAAATATTACATTCTTCATAATGAATACTAATGCACACCAGTCTTCAAGTGTTTTGTAAATCAGCCACTGATGAAAAACAAAGGTATAAATAAAAGTTCTTACTAGTGGTAAGCAGCCTTTTCATGAGCAAAATCTGCCCAAACATTTTTGTCATGACAGATAATTCACTAGATGAATTAAATGTTGCTTTACATAAACTGAAAACTGTCTTTTGTGAACAAGTGATTTAGAGGCATATCTGCAAGATACCTGCATGACATCTCACAGGATTTATTTTATTGACTGAATAGATGTTGGAGACTCCGGCCTTTCTAAATTGGGTTTGTGGAAGACACACATGCTGTTCAAGTCTTTTGCTGCATGTTCCTGTTTTAACTCTGCTGGAGATTAGCAATTCTTATCTGCAGGGCTTTAGAAAAAAATTAAATTTGAGTAGTCATTTGTTTGCCTATTCTCACTGTTAGAGTGAATCCAACATCCTTTATGTCTTATCTGCTTAACAAATGTCTTCCCAAGGCATTTAAGAGCAGCACAATTCTTGACAACCTTTTAAGAATAAATACCTGAGATTAAACTGTTTGTTCTTTCTACAGAAATATTACACTTTCTACTTTTCTTTTAAATAATGAATTTACTGTTCAGACAAAGTTTAACTAATGCCTTACTTCCCTGACTTACTAATTAAAGAAAGGCATAACACTACACAGAAGCCTTTCTGTTCTACTTCATGAATAAATGAAGAATCCCCTTCAGATAATCCCAAACCTTACACTTTTGTATAATGATTTCAGTGAATATTCTGTCACTACTGATGGCATAGATGATTATAAAGTTTTGTCTTCAAGATACATAAAAGGCAGTTTTGTTTCATGATCTGTCAGCAACTAGTATTGAAACCAGCAGTGAGGAGAGACTCGGGAGTGACTGTGGATGAAAAGCTCAC
>NW_008680765.1:0-10717 GCF_000695815.1 Acanthisitta chloris
TGGGGTTTTTTGTTGTTGTTGTGTGTTTTTTTTTCCTCTCCTGACACCTCCCTTCTTTAGACTGCCAGAGGTAAATAATCAAATGGAAAGGGCAGGAGACACAAACTTTTTTTTCATTCTGCTATTGAGTTATTTCATGACAAAAGCTATCTCTATGTCTTATCTCTAAAATGGGTCTCAAATTCAATAGAAGGAGTTTAAATTCTTTTTGTTGAAGATCGTAGACAACAGACCAATTTATTTAATCACATTTAGTAAACTCTTCATTTTAGGATTGGTTTGAGATTGTATCCCAAACTGTTTTCTCGATTAATGTTTGTCAAACTTATCAGCAGATGCTGCCAACCTACAGAATTTTGTGCTGTGCACCTTTGTCCTCAGGCTTCTAATAACATTGCTGTTAAAAATCCACCTGAAAGGATATGATGGACTAGGTATAGGTTCATTGCCAAGACTCTGATGGTCGGCACATGTTTAGAAACTGACCTAATCAAGTTACATATTCCATGTAACAGTGTTGCAAGCCCTTTATGGGGCTTCTGTGCCATCACTCAAAAGAGTATAGACATGGGTTCCTTGTTTCAACCCCTTCCCCTCCCAACCCTTTCATGATTAAAACAATGGGCATTTATCCATACTGTAGTCCTTCAGACTCTATGGTGAAAAGTCCAACTTAATATTGCAATTGTATGGAGTGGAGACTGGTTTTAATGACTACTAATCTATTGAATTATATTACTGTATTCCCCAATCATACACAAGAATGTTTTTGCGTGTGGTGCTGTCCAAATGTAGAACAAAAGGTTTTCATCCTAAGTGATTTGTGTCTCTAAAGTGTGCCCCTCTGTGGCCTCTAATAAAGATATCATTCTGTAATTGAATGAGCCTCAAGTACTGCACCCAGACAAAATGTCCCTGAAGAGTAACCTGCAAGAAGGGAGATGAGTATTTTTTGGTATACTAGCAACCCACTGTATTATACCAAATTCCTGTGTGCCTTCCCAGTTCAGGTATATGTTGCAAGGGCCAGAAAGCTCAGTTTAGGAAAGTTTATACAGCAGAAAATTGCTTGTGCCTTCAGACAAGTCTCTTCTGGAATGAGTAAGGTTGGAGAGGGTTACGCTGAGTGCTGTGGAAGCTATGATGATAAGTTTAAAGGTGCTATCTGGGCATGCATGCAGTACTGAAACACTGGTTAAATCCCTTAGTTCATCTTGTCTGTATACTGTGCCTCTCTTGTACTCCTGGCGCTAGATGGTAACTGTGAATAGTGGCAGTACGTGGTGTGCCCCTGTGTGTCTGTGTGTAAGATCTGGTTTTAGAGTAGCCTTGCAGAGAGAGGAATGAAGACAGGTGAGTCAACCTTTGCTTTACATCCCTGCTGAAGTAAACTGCACAGTGCTTATTCTAATGCCACTGGTGTTGTGTCTAATCTCAAACGTGAGCAGACATAAGGCTTAGTAAATTGATGATCTCACTGTCTTCCCATCTTTCTCTCTTGATAACTAGATGACTAAGAGGCTCAGTCAGTGATAAAGCTGGAAAACTCAAGTTCACCTAAACGAAGCTTGCATTTTGGGTGGCTCAGTATGATTATTTTCTTCCTTGAAGCCCTGGCTTCAAATCCTTATGAGACCAGAAGTGAAAAAGGTCTGGGAAGGTCTTCAGTTACTCCCTGCTTGATGTATATCTCTGTCGCAGAAGTAGCCTAGGAAATTTGGTGTATGGCAAGCAAAGGAGAATCAAGAGGATTGTGACGACGGGTTGTGAGAGAAGATGGGTCACAGTCTGTTTGGCGCACAGCTCTCCTGTGCATTCCCAAAAGCCAAGCAGGCATGTGCTCAGACACTTGCAAAGTTTGCGTGTGTGCGCACTCTGCCCCTGTGCCAAGGTAGCACTTGCTGGCTCCTGCTTTGATCCTATCTGCTGGCTTCTGCCTGTACCCAGCACAAGTGAAGCCCTTTGTGATGCTGAGGCTTGTGCTGGCTGTGACAGCGTTTTCATAAGGCTCAGACTTTTATTCTTCACCTCGTTCCTTTGAACTCTGTCCACCACTCTGTGAATACTAACACCAGCCTATAAATTATCCAGCAGGGCTCTGGCACTTTAGCAGCCTGTGTTTTCAGTGGCGTGCATGCATAATCGATCTGGGAGACTGCCTCTGCTTTTAACTCAGGCATTTGCAGAGACCTTAGACTTTCAGAGTTTTCAATCACTGCTGTCTGTACGTTTGTTCACTTCTCTGACTGCCTTCTCTTCTACCACCCACACACACTCCCTTTTGCATCTGGCAGAGTATCATGTCATGTCACAGTGTAACCTGTCACAAGTTTGAGTGTGATGCTATAAGCAACCTTCCTATGAGGTGTGGAAGCAACAGGTCACTGCAAGCAACTTTCCTGCAGAATGTCATGCATGAGAATTCGAAAGGTTGCATCCTGACTCACTATTTGGGGTCTGTGTGTGTGTTTTTGTCCCCTGGTGTGTCCTATGGGTCAGCCTACTGAGCAGGTGCTACTGTCCTTTTATTCTCTCATGGTTCCAGGTGAAACTCTTAGCATTGTAAATGCTGGCCCTGTGACTCATTGCTCTTAACTTCTTTAAATAGCTGGAAAGTTGCCTTACACAGTTGCCTGCTGACTGTCTGTAGAATTTGAACTGTGAAGAGATAAATGGCTGCTCTAGTACTTGGCGGCTGGGGCTGACTCTTAACCTCGGAACTTCTTTGTGTCCTTATTTAACTGTGGCCACAACCAAAGTGTCTCAGCTGAATCTTTTTTGTCTTATGTTTCTAGGGATAAGTTGCCCCAGAACACTCAGCTCAAACCTTTGGCTGAACTGCAAATGGAGTCAGCCTCGATTATGAAGGCTTCACTTAGCTCTTCTAATCAGTTCATAGTAATCCACCCCCTTAACACTGGCACATCATCATGTACCCCTGTAAAAAGGTTTGGTAATTGCATCCTGTATGAGCAGTCAGTTCCCAGTGAAAGACTGTGCTATTTAAGAGAAGGAGGAGACAGGGTATGGGTTTGGTATTTGTGTTATTGGGAACTGGCAGTGCTGGGATTAGAAGGAGCAAATGAGGAAAATAAGTGAAAGTAGAGCCTAGTAAATGATTTAGCTGAAGACGTGGTTGGGGCTACTAGCATAGATGACAGCCTGCTAGCAAAAGACTCCAAAGGAAGTGGGTGGAGAAGTGGTAGGCAGTTTTAAGAGCAAGAAACATAAAAACATGAAAAAAATGACCAAGCTTTCAGTGACGCAAAAGGATATAGGGAAGTGGAAGAGGCTGGGAAGGAGAAGGACTAGAGAAAAAGTTTTTGAATGAAAAGTGTGAATAAAGAGAGCAGAAGTCAACTTTCTGATTTATGAAGTGTACACCTAACAGAGATTCATGTGTGTGCTCGACCCTGCTGACATCTGCACAAGAGCCAAGCTGACTTGGCACTGAAAGGGAGAGGGGAGAGCCAGGAGGCAGCACTGTAGAGGATGTCTGGAAGAAGCAAGATGGGAAAGAGGACAAGCTCTGGGAAGGGAAAGAATGTCAGGCAGTGGGTTGGACGTGGGGAAAGCGTGGGGAAATGCAGAAGGGAAAAATTAAGTGATGAGACTCCTTTTGAAGAGGAACAAAATCCCAAAAGAGATGCAATGCTTTTTGTATTTTTATTCTTTGATGTAAAAACAACCCCAAAACATTCAACATGCCTTCCTCCTAGGTGTGTGATTGCAGAGGTGGGTTGCAGAATGAATCATAGATGTCTCATGGTTCTAGGGTAGAGTGTGTGAAAAAGACCGTAACCAGTATTGACACTGTCTGCTGAATGTTGAATATGTTTTTGTGCCTGATGGGAAATGTGTGTTTATTTGAGGCAGAGGATTTTCTGTGTGTGTGTGTGTGTGTGTGTGTTGTTGGAGGAGTGCACAGCAGCTTCATTTTACTTAGCTGAAAAAAGAAGTGCTCTCTTTGGGTTCACTTGCTAATATTTGAGTTTCTGCAGTCACATTTCCATATGTATTTTTTCTTCTCTATTTGTACGGGGCTAATCCAGCTGAACTAAAAGGAGCTCTGACTGCTTACAAGAGAAACAGTAAAACTGACTTGACACAAAATGCTGTCACATGGATGAAATAAGCACCTAGGTAAAAGACGTTTTCCCTTCTAATCCTTCAGTTGTATTAATCTTAGGTGTTGCTTGTAACAACAGCAAATAAAAAAGTACTCAAAGAGAATGATTTCTTTTAATTGGTAGTATCCTTCAATGGAATATTATTTGCCAATGTCAACTTGTTTTGGGATTCAAGATAAATAGCATGAATGCTTTGTAGTTCTTTTGTTAATTTTAAATGTGCTTACATCAGTGTAAGTTCTGTTCAAAAACAAGTGCAGGTTTCTGAATTTTAAAGCCATCTAGGGAAGATGATGCCAATAAGTGCCAGCCAATAAGATGAGAGTCAATGGGCAGAAACTGGTGAACAGGAAGTTCCACCTGAATATGAGGAAGAACTTCTTTACTGTGTGAGTCACTGCACACTGGAACAGATTGTCCAGAGAGGTTTTGTGGATTCTCCCTTACTGGAAATATTCAAGGACTGTCTGGACTCAATCCTATGTCATGTGCTCTGGGACGACCCTGTTTGAGCAGGGAGGTAGGACCAGGTGACCCACTGTGGTCTCTTCCAACCTGACCCATTCTGTGATTCTGTGAAAATGACAATTTTTCAATGCAATTATTATCAACTTCCTTGATCCCACACTTGTTTGATTGTTTTTGTTATATATATATATATATGTGTCTCAAAATCTGTGTCCATGTTGAAAAAGTTTGAAGAATTGTATCATTTTGGACCGCGACAACTATTGGACAGGGTAATAATTCATAGTGGGAAGAAACACATGGACCAGCTATATAGAGGATTGCAGGGAATGAAGAACATGGAAAATCACTGTGAAGAAATGAGGAGGGTGCAAGCTTGTATGGGGTAAGGGGATAATGCCCCTTTCATCTCATCTCATCTCGTCTCATATTCAAATGCTACAGTCTGACCAAGTTCCTGGGAGGGACTCAACATGCAGCTTGCAACTGGAAGGACAAACTATGGATGTATGAACTGGGAAGGGAGGATATTTGTGGGCACAGCCCCAGATATAGACTCCAGATAGCATTATCATGGTGTTATGTGTTCATCTTCCATTGTGGGTCTCTGCAGCTCTCGTATGGAATGCATGTTACAGCCAGCCATGCCCCTTTTCTGAGCCTGGCTGCATCTCCTCTTGGTTCATTTCATTCTCTGGGGAAGCTGTGGACTTGGCAGGAGGATTTATGCTGGCCCTTGCCACCTTTCTTGATGCCACTGCTTTTCACAGTCCCTAATTATATTTTCTTTGGTTAAAACTAGGAATGAAAATCACACCTTCCATCAAATGACCAGCCTGAGGAATCTGGGACTGTGTATACTCACCCTTCCCTGGCTTCTCTGGATGGAGATGCTTGTGTTTACGCTTGGAAGAGCTCAGCTTTCTCTGCTTGGTGTGGTCTGGTTTCTCTACTGGAAGGTCTCTTGGGAGCTGAGGTTGGCTGGTACTGCCTGCTGGCTGTGATGAGGTGTTGAGGATTTGCTTTATGGGAGTTGGTATGGGAGCAAGAAAGGAGTGAGGCCCAGCAACTCCTCTAGGATAATAGGGAAGGACAGAATTGAAGTAACTTGGAAATAGTGTGTATGATGCAATTTCTTAGACTGTACAACAGTTCTATAAAATTGAAATATATGGCCTATCTATGACCCCTCCTTTCTCTTCTCTGATGAGGGAGGAGAGGAAGTTGAGCATGCGAGGGAGCACTGTATATGCAGATTGAGACCTTGAAGACATTAGTGTTTATGTATGTCTAAAGAAATGAGGCCTACAGGACCAAGAAATGTGTTCGTGAAGCAAAACTTGAAGACTTGAGAGCATATTGCCTTCTTCAGCTGGGCAAGCTTTGCCATGTCTGGTGGGATTTTTCTGTGCAAAGTAGTTGATGGGGCTCCCCAACCTCTTCCTAACAATTGAAATCTATTTGTTGATAATAATTAGCACTCTGCTGTTTTATTTTTCTCTGATTTAGTAGGCATGGTAGTAGGCATTTAGTAGGCATTTCCTCCATATGAGGTTTCTTTCTGCATGAACTAAAATCAGCGTGAAGCAATGAGGGCAGTAAGTGTCTCTCTTCTGGAGACATCAGGCATTCACTGTATTCTGACAGGGAGGGCTCATTCAGAGTTACTGGTTCACACTTCAAACTAGTGGCTAAAAGAATTAACAGCTGATCATTTCAGAGGACAAGAAGCAGGGCATGCCTTTTTGCCATCAGTGCAGCTGCTTTTGCATTGGTAGTGGCTACATGAGGCAGACTTTAGCTGAGCGTGTCTCCTGTTTCTTTGAGAGAGAGGGGAGACACTTTAAATTTGTGTGAACTCTCCTTGGGTGTCAGCTCTGAAATACATGGTGGTGATTTATATACATGCAAGATGTATGAAGTCAACTTGAACTAGATCTTGTCGTATTGTTCTCTGGTTTCCATGTTTCTCTCTTTAGCCAAATGCTTCCTTTTGCTTGGGGCTGTGCTGCCTGTAGCATGTTCTCCTCATCTGAGGCTCAAATGACACTTGGTTTCTTGGCACGGCACCAAGGCAGAGACATTTTACTTTACTGAGGACTATGGTGCAACACTTACTGGCAATAATGAAGTCAGACTGTGTGAGAAGAAAATATGTGATCTTCCCTGCAGTTCCTGTGAGATACATCATTTAAAGGAGTATATGGAGAAACCAATAGAACCTTTTTAGCAAAAGCTCTTCTGGAGTGTACCACTGTCAAAAGTAGAAAGAAGCTGCTTCCCTGCTATCTGCTGGGGATTTTCATGTTTCTGTATCATGGTTGCAGTCTTCCATCTGTTCAAGGTTTGAAAGACTTGTTCCACCTGGTCTTTCTGCTGTGGGCACAATGCCAAAGGGCACACTTGATTAGTGTACAGGGTCACCCCAGGAGAGCTGAGTTAAGATTCAACCCAAGTCCAAGGCACAGCACATTTGATGTGCTGTGCTTTTCCCTAAGGGGTTTTCTGTCCCTATATAACAAAACAGCTCTCACAGATTGGTGTGACTGATGATGTCCACTCAAAAGGAGCAAATACTGTGAAGTCAAACAGGTTGGCATGGATAGAAGCAGAAGTGTTTTGGCATAGAGGCAAACAGTGAAATAGAAAGGCTTTGGGTTCTGTCTGCCGTCAGTTAAGGGGCTGGGAGCTGTGGGTCAGCACAGCTTCCTTTTGAATTGTAGTCCTTGATTTTCATTGTGATGTTGTGACTGATTTGTATATGTTGTGGCCACATTGTATGTCAACTTGCCCCTTCTCCCTTCACTGGCTACTCCTCATTTCTCAGTCTTTTTAATTGTATTGAGTGCTGCCTTTTTTCTCAGGGTGCTGCCAGTGCTTGCATACAACAAATAGAGGAGTAGTGATGGTAGAATTGGACAGCATGAGCCAACCCTCTGAGTATAAGGGAAGAGTATGTTTCCTTGGGCCGAGCTTCTGTTTTGCCTTTTCCCCTACTTCTCGACAGTTCTCTGTGGTGCCACCTCCTTTAATCCTTGTGCAGCAAAAGTTAATGTTAATGCTGTGTGTGAGGGAAGGAGTCTCTGCTGCCACAGGAAAAGAATCATTTAATAAAAAAGTAATCATTGATCAGTGGCTCCAATCCATCAAAGGTCACATATTGATCCATCTCTCATTGTGAGTCAGGCCCTCTGTTTCAATGACCGAATTCCCAGGTAAGTTTCTCTGTTATTTGGTGGAAGTGGTGTTAGGAAACCCTGTATCTTGTAGGAATGTCACTTTTGGCATGTCATGGTAGGGGGGAAAAAAAAAGGCCTTGAAGTAATCTCAGCTATCCATGCTTTAATGTACTTCTAGTCCTGCTTGTTTAGTATGTTTTCTATCTCAAGGAAACCGAAAGTTGCAAGGATCATGGAGGTTAAATGTTCTTTTGCTGCTGGGGAAATCTTTCAGGCCAGAACTGAAGTACAGTAATGGGGATAATGCAGAGGCAGGTAAAGCATTTGTGAAGCTGTAATTGTTTCTTGTGCCCTAATTTAGTTTGAAAGAAGGAAGGACAAATATGGGAGAAGGCTCCAAATAGAGCTTTCTCAACTCTGCAAATATGAGAGATGGCTTTGGCAGTCATTTCTCTTCCTTCTGGCCCTCTAATATGAGCTGTAGGAGGGCACGCAATGATATGTAAAGATGTCACTTTTTTGAGTGGTTACAGAAAAATTGAAGAGCAGCATGTAATCCATGCACTGTGAGGGATACCATTCACCAGCACTTCTAAGATGATATCCCAGTGGAAACCTCCTGAGATGTAAAAATCCTATGGGCTCAACTAGCTCTGGTGCTTGTAAGAAGATAAGTTTTACAGAATTCTCTGCAAACCCCATCCAGATGCTGGTTGCAAAAGGCTGCTGCACCTGGATGGGAGCATTACCACTTGCCATGTGTCCCACTTAGTACCCTAGTCCCAACACAAAAATAAATAACCCAGTCTTTTGCATAGAATCTTTTTATAGGCATACTAAAAGTGGCATTAAAAATATAGAACTTAATATATCCTTTGCTGCAAAGGCTGCTACATGTAATATTCATATTGTTCTAAAGTGCATGTGTGCAGGTAAGGTGTACTGCTGCCTGCAGTGCACATCTGAGTGGAAAGAGCAGGAGGAGCCCAGGCCAGAAGGGCTGTGGCATAAACTGACAGCCTTGGAAACTGAGATGACATTTCATGACAGGATGTTGTAAAGTTAATAGAGTTAACCAGGTTTTATGTCTTTATCTACAATCTCAGTTTCTGAAACAGGATGCAGAGGCTTGATCTGAACCTGAACAGGAGAATGCTGGACTGAAAATGAAAAGTGTGAGTTTCTACGGCAGTTGGCATCTGAAGTGATGTAGGCATTGTTGAGGCTTTGTCCTGTGCTCCAAATCTCAACAGAACATAGAAGAGATTCACATGTCTTTCAGAAATGTGCAGGTTAAACTTCAGGAAAAAAGGGCAGCTCAAAATTCTATCTTCAGGGCTTGTTGGTTTCTTTAAAATATCCTGTGTCTTAAGTATCTAAGAAAAAATTAGGATAAAAAAATACTTTCTAGCCTTACTGAAGCCAATGAAAATTGCTTCTGACTTCAGTAGTGCTGAATATTACCTTATTTTGCCTATTTCTTTGGCTAACATTAGTCACCCTCTTCCCCCAACAAAATGTAGACTCTCTACACCATAACTGTGGTCATCTGAGAGCAGCACTATTTGAGGAGGATCTGTCTTTGGGTGCAGCCATGACTTCTGGCCTTTCCCGTTGTCTTGATAGAGTAATGAACATCTCTGCTTTGTTTCTTTGCACCCTCTTGGTTGCTTTGCTGGTAGAGGCTGATACTTAGCTCCCAAAGCATTTATCCCTGAATATCATATGCCTCACTGGAATTTCCCAGGATGTGTTGTGTAATAAATAAATCAATACTCTGCAGGCAGGGCTGGTTTGTACAGTTGTATTTCACCATATGCTGTAAGTGGAAGTCACTGATTTTCTACCTCTGGTCTTGTGGGAGCAGGTATGTGTGGCACCTCTCTGATATTCCATGGGAACCAAGTTCTGAAAGATCTGGTAGCGTGTGTGTGTGTTTGGGGTATCTTTAAGCAGAAGTGTAGAATTACAGAAAGGCTATAAAATTTCCCTGGGGATTTCATTGCGAGCTGCCGGAGCGATTAATGAATAGCAGCAGGGTGCTATGTGTTTGCTCCAAGGCTGTCTCTGATTATACAGGACAGGGACTTGCACTTTTTCACACTGAAGGAAAATGAAACAGTAGTATTTTTCTTGGGGATGTTTTTTTTTCTCTTATACAGTGAACATGCTGACTTATGGAAGAGAAGTGGAGTGCTGCTCCTCACTGGTGTGTGGGTGTCAGCTGAAGCCTGTACTACTGAGCTACTTGCTGCTGGAGTTCACTGCAGACTACATAGGTAAAGAAAGATTTCGGAGAAGGAGGTTCTGCTCTGGCCCCTCTCAGGGTGCATTATTTTCGATGGTTATTGACAGTCTTGTAACTCTCAAGTGAAAGAGCAAAATGGAGTACTTCAGTGAGTTACAAAAGGCCATAAAAAACTTGAAAATGATGTACTAAGAACTGATCCTTCTTAAATCCAGTTAAAAGCAAACCCTGGTTTTAGTCTTTGAATTGATAGTTTGTGGTTTGGGTAAGTTTTCACTTAGGGTCCTGTAGTGACCAGGGTGGCTGGCTATGCTATGGAAAGCAACTGCTTTGGATGACATCAGAGGGGCAGGCCTGGGAATTGAAAAGGAATTTGATTCTTTTTATTCTGGCAATTGAGGGGAAGAGGAAGAAGAAAATTAATTCCACGGCTCATAGCACAGAGAGCACAGAAATGTGGACATGAGGTAGTTTGTGGGGCATGTGACACAAGGGAACACTTTATTTCCTGATGGGCATTTTACTGCTGGTACTCAGCTCTGGGGTTCTAGGATCTCCTCCAGTGGTGAAGGACAATGATCATCCTCACAGGATATGATGCAGGCCAAGAGGTAGTGCTTATGGAGTCATCTTAGCAGTACCATCAGCTATCAATGCAATAGAACAGTTCTACAATGACACCTTGGCAGGTC
>NW_008680765.1:10732-36460 GCF_000695815.1 Acanthisitta chloris
TTTTTTTAAATTGGAAGATGAGTTATATAGTTTGTAACTACATAATATAATCACTGGCAAAGCACGTGGGGAATACTTCAGCTTTAGACAACTTTTGGTCACTGAATTGCTCTGTTACCTATGGAGAGCTTATGACACGCCATTCAGCATTGCCAAATTGGATAGAGTTAAGTAGTGGCACCACATGCTATGTCCAGTTTATTTCAAAAGGTAGTTCTTGCCATGAAATTAAATAAAACAACCCATCAGTGACATATTTTTAAATTTTGTGTTGTATTTTTAAAGCTTTTCATATGCATTTAAAAAAAGCTCCCAAACTAATCACAGTACATCTTTTAAATGTCCTGGCATGTATCATGACCCATGACCATGGAAGTGTACACCTTAATCGTTTTATCCGTTCCCCACTTGTAAAACAGAACTTATGTTGGTTTAGCACCTTTCCTGATACTGAGGAGTTAAATTTTGTGATGCACATTCAATTGCTTTAGATTCACATATGAGGCATCCGTTGGTCTGATAGTCGCCATCCTTGTGGATGCTACTAGCTTATGATGAATATAAGGTAACCTCATTTGGCCTAAACCTTTCTTGTTATGAGCTGAATTAAATTTGACTATTTGCTATTGACCAAGAACATAGACCTATGAGCCCCACAGTTGATGGGTGCTGCTGTGGTAAGCCACAGTGCCTTAATTGTGTGTCTGCGCTCCTAATATGTTACTCAGACCTCATAGTCCTCCATCCAGCACTGTCTGTTCTCCAGTATTTTTCCTAGCTTATAGTAAGAGTTTTTTGCATCAGAGACTTAGTACAAACAAGCTATGATTGACCTTTTAAACCAAACAAGCTTGCATGTTTCCAATGTGAAGAGACAGCAGACAGCCTCTGGCTCGAGGCGTAAGATGGAGAAGAAAGGGAGGGATAAATACCAGAGGAGTAGGAATAAAGAACATGGCCTTGCTACGTGGAGAAGAGAAAAAACCCAACTCCTGCTTGCTTTGTCAGTATGTCTGACATGCTGCAAGACACTTTGTAGTGGGAGTCTCTACTCTGTGGAGGAAGGAGGGAGGAATGTGCCTGTGTATATTTATAGGCCATAAATATTTGTTTTGTGCAGGTTTTAGGTACTCTCTCTCATCTGAAGATCCTCATAGTTGTTTTCAGACTTGTCATCTGTTCAAACACATAGAGGACTTGTGTGCATGTAAATTCTGCTGTAGGAGTCAGCACTCCCTTGTGTTCTCTTTGGTTACCCCTAGGCAAGAAGAGTTTGGTTTTCATCTGGAAGTTTAAAAAGAAAGATGCACTGAATTAATGTCACATGTGTGCTCTGGCTGTTGCCCATTCTGATTGTTTCCCTCACTTTTCCCCATTAGAGACTGCACTTCTCTGGTGGTATTTTCTAGAGGAAGTTCAATTACCATTGTATTCTTGTTTCTTAAGGGATTCAATGTATTTTGTCCTTGGAGAGGGCAGGGCTGACTTGTTGAGGAGCCTGCTGGCTGAACATGCAGAAGGCAGTTGGTAAGACGAAGCATAGTTGCAGGAGTTGAAATGTGGGTGAGGCAGGGATTCTGTCTTGCCTGTTCCTTTGAAGGGCTTCTAAAAGTCATAGTTATGATTATGCATGATTATTATTTGAAAGTTGTCCAAAAGACTGCAAATACACTGTCCATGCTTTCTTAGGATACTTTTTGCCCCTTATCCTTATGTTAAATTATGTTTACTATATTTACTTTGCAACTTTGACTTGTAGTTGTGCATTCTTTATCTAGGGACCAACATTTCTGCAGATCATGTTAAATGATGACAGATGCAAAAATGGGTGCTGTGAAGGTGTCCCTGGGATCTTACCTAATACAGATCAGACATGTTGGAGTTTACAGTTTACCTTTGCATGAGTCCTAGGTCATGGTTGAATTTCCTGGTGCCTTGGTTTCTAGCTGGTATAGTGCTGTGTTTTGGATTTAGGATGAGAATAATGTTGATAAACACACTGATGTTTTAGTTGTTGCTGAGCAGTGCTTACATTAAGCCAAGGACTTTACAGTTTCTCATACTGCCCCACCAGAGACTAGACTGGGGCTACATAAGAAGCTGGGAGGGGATGCAGCCAGGACAGTTGACCCCAGCTCATCAAAGAGATATTCCATACCATATGGTGTAATACTGAGCAATGGAACCAGGTGGAGTTGACTGGTGGGGTGTCAGTCTGCTGCTTGGGGACTGTCTGGGCATTGGTCAGTGGGTGGTGAACAATTGCATTATGCTTTCACTTGTTTTGTATATTCTTTTATTTTTCTCCCTTCCTTTCCTGTTCTGTTAAACTGCCTTTATCTCAACCCAGGAGTTTTACCTTTTTTTTTGGGTTCTCCCCCCATCTCACACCATGTGTGGTGTTCAGCTGTCTGCCATTTATAACCACAACAGTCCTTATTGGTGCCCCATGTGGGGTACTAAGGGTTGAGATAAAGACAGATCTGACCAGAGCATGTTAAAACAGATTAGTTATAAGCATTCATTGTATTAGTTTAGTAGTCACTGGTCACAATGTTGATTTATTTGCTCTCAGAGGTGCTGTGCTTGGTTGCAGAGTTGTGTTGTGTAACACCTTACTGGCTGAAGTATAAATATGGGGAAGTCTGGCAGACTGATTATACCACACTCTCACAAATTTGCCAAGGCAAGCATCATGTGCTTACAAAGGTGCAAGCAACCACCAGTTGGCTAGAAACGTATCCTGTGCCCCATGCCATGACCCAAAACACCATCTTTGGCCTTGGAAAGCAAGTCTTATGGTGACATGGCACCTCAGAAAGAGCTGGGACAATGGACCTCATTTTCAAAACAGCCTCATAAAGACCTGGGCCAAAGAGCATGGCATTGAGTGGGTATGTCACATTCCATACCATGCACCAGCTTCTGGGAAAATCAGATGATACAATGGACTGTTAAAGACTGCACTGCCAGCAATGGGTGGTGGCACCTTCAAACACTGGGATACACATTGAGCAAAAG
Organism: Acanthisitta chloris; assembly: GCF_000695815.1. Classification (NCBI taxonomy): domain Eukaryota; kingdom Metazoa; phylum Chordata; class Aves; order Passeriformes; family Acanthisittidae; genus Acanthisitta; species Acanthisitta chloris. The sequence goes on from NW_008680765.1 coordinate 13,754, forward strand.
CCACGTGGTTAGCCAACACTATGGAATCTGCCCCTCATGTGTTCTGGGTGCCTCAGTCTCCTGGTTAAACTGCAACACCTGGCTAGGAAAATACTTGAGATCTGAACCAGCTGTCAGGTTCTAAGTGCTGAGTGACTGTGAGTAGAATTTCAGGTTTTCTGTTGATGTTCTATCATTTCTACCTTGCCTTGTGATCCATGAATTTTAAGGCCAGAAGTGACCATTATGATGATCTACTCCAATTGCCTGTGTAATGGAAGCTGTAAGACCTACAGCATATGCTCATATACAGTGAAGCTATTTTGGAGACTTCAGACATTCTTGGGAACAGTACACTGGGGACAGTTTCTCTCCCTCACCATCCTTCAGCTTTGTCTTAAGTACTTTCTAATATTTATTGGCTCTTTGGAGCTCAGACTGAGCTTTCTCATGTTTTTTTTACGATATTTACCTTGATCACAGTAGGAATACAGGACTGCAGAGGACCTCCTGAGTCCTATGGCATGCAGCTGTATATCTTCTAAAGAAAATAATCCCTGGTAGCTATTTTATGTCTTCTGCTTTTCTGGATGGACGGCCATTTCACAACTTTAGTCTGCTGATTGCTAGAAATGCTATTTTAATTCCCAGTGTACACTTACAGCCAGTTTGTGCACCTTTGTTCTGGTGCCAGTAATGCTCTTCAGTTTAAATAAATTCTCTCTTCTTCCCTGTCCCTAAAGTATTTATAGACAGTAGTCATCTCTCTTGGCCTTCATCTCATTAGGCTAAAAGTCCCATGTTGTCTTAGTTTTCACTTGTGAAATAAGCTCTGGGTTGTCCTGTTCATCTTCAGAGGCTTTCTCAAGGCTTGGTTAATCTGGCTTCCTCCTTCATGAGCCCAGGTGATCAGAATATCATGTGCTGTTTCAGAGCAGGTCTAATCAGTATCTGGCATGATGGCTAGAGGCAAGTCTCAGATGTGTTAGGACCTCTGGGTACTGCTGTAAGACAGCTCACTGACAGGTTTGTGTGCAGATTCACCTGTTAGGATTTAGCACAGATCCTTCATGTTTTAAATGTCTGCACAAACTGTGTTATCTTCTATGGTGTTTACAAAGAAGAAGGATCTCATTTTCATGGCATGAATGATGGCCGTTGGTCCTTGGGGCATCATGAACTCAACTCCTGCTGCAGAGGCACTGTTGGAATTTCCTCAGCTCTGTAGTTGGGGATAAGGTGTAAACTGGTGAAGTTGGATTAAATTCGGAAGCCAACATGCTGCTGCTTCTTATTAGTGCATCTATGTTAAGCATCTACCTAAGGTAGTTGCACAGCCAAATTGATTTATGAGGTCAAATAACCAGATAGAGAGTACATAGTGCAAAATATGTCCTTCTTTAGTGTAATTGAGGGTCACACTTTTCTTGATACTATGTGGATCTGAACATATCTGCTTTCTGAGAACATGGTATAGTTGTATGTAATACATCACATATGAACCTGAACATGGCTTAAATAAGTATAGAAGTGAAATGGTTACATATAAATGTACTTCTAGTGTGAGATTACATATACATGTCAAACTATTTCAATATTGTGCTGATAATGAAAAAGAAATATTATGAGAATAAAACCCCTATAATCCAAAGGGAAATTATTAGTGACTTGCTACACCATTTAGATGCATACATGTCTATGGGTCTGGATGGAATCCACCCAAGGGTACTGAGGGAGCTGGCTAAAGTGCTCATCAAGCTGTTTTCCATCATTTATAAGCAGTCCTGGCTCACCAGAGAGGTTCCAGTTGACTGGAAGTTGGCAAACATGACACCCATCTATAAGAAGGGCCAGAGAACTTCCAGGCCTGCCAGACTGACCTCAGTGCCATGGAAGGTTATGGAGCAGGTCATGTTGAGTGCCATCATGTAGCATGTGGAGGACAGCTAGGGGATCAGGCTCAACCAGCATGGGTTTATGAGAAGCAGGTCCTGTTTTACCAACCTGATCTCCTCCTCTCCTAGTGGATGAGGGAAAGACTGTGGATGCTGTCTACCTAGACTTTAGTAAAGTCTTTGAGACTGTTTCCTGCAGTGTTCTCATGGAGAAACTGGCTGCTCATGGCTTGGATGGGTGTACTTTTCACTGAGTAAAAACCTGGCTGGATGGCCAGGCCCAGAGAGTGGTGGTGAATGATAGTGGATCTAGCTTGTGGCCAGTCACAAGTGGTGTTCCCCAGGGCTCAGTATTGGGGCCAGATCTGTTTAGTATCTCTTGATGATATGGACGAGGGGATCGAGTGCACTCTCAGTCAGTTTGCAGATGACAGCAAGTTGGGTGCATATGTTGACCTGCTGGAGGGCAGGAAGACTCTACAGTGGGATCTAGATAGATTGGATTGATGGGCCAAGGCCAATGGCATGAGGTTCAACAAGGCCAAGTGCTGGGTCATGCACTTGGGTCACAACAACTCCATACAGTGCTACAGGCTGGGGGCAGGGCTCAGTATTGGGGCCAGATCTGTTTAGTATCTCTTGATGATATGATATGGACGATCGAGTGCACTCTCAGTCAGTTTGCAGATGACAGCAAGTTGGGTGCATATGTTGACCTGCTGGAGGGCAGGAAGACTCTACAGTGGGATCTAGATAGATTGGATTGATGGGCCAAGGCCAATGGCATGAGGTTCGGTGCATATGTTGACCTGCTGGAGGGCAGGAAGACTCTACAGTGGGATCTAGATAGATTGGATTGATGGGCCAAGGCCAATGGCATGAGGTTCAACAAGGCCAAGTGCTGGGTCATGCACTTGGGTCACAACAACTCCATACAGTGCTACAGGCTGGGGGAAGAGCAGCTGGAAAGTGGCCCAGCAGAAAGGGACCTGGGGGTGCTGGTTGATAGCCAGCTGAACATGAGCCAGCGGTGTGCCCAAAGTGGCCAAGAAGGCCAACGGCATCTTGGCTTGGTTCAGCAATACTGTGGCCAGCAGGACTAGAGAAGGGATTGTCCCCTTGTACTTGGCTCTCATGAGGCTGCACCATGAGTACTGTGTCCAGTTCTGGGCTCCTCATGACTAGAAAGGCATTGAAGTGCTGGAGAGTGTTCAGAGAAGGGCAACGGAGCTGGTGAAGGGTCTAGAGAGTAAGTCCTACGAGGAGTGGCAGAGGGGGCTGGGGGTGTTTAGTTTGGAGAAAACCAGACTGAGGGGAGATCCTATTGCTCTTTACAACTACTTACAAGGAGGTTGTAGCGAGGTGGGAGTCAGCCTCAAGTTCCCCAGTACCAAGTGAGAGGATGAGAGGAAATGGCCTCAGATTGTACCAGGGGAGGTTTAGATTGGATATTACAAAAAGATTCTTTGCAGAAAAGGTTGTCTTTCTGTAAAGAATTTTTTTTTGTCACTGGAACAGGCTGCCCAGGGAAGTAGTTGAGTCACCATGCCAGGAGGTATTAATAAGACATGTAGCTGTGGCACTTAGGGACATGGTTGAGTAGGGGACTTAGCAATGCTGGGTTAATGGTTCAACTCGGTGATCTTGGAGGTCTTTTCCAACCTAACTGATTCTCTAATTCTCTGATTCTATAATCCTGTTGTGTGTGCATACCACTCTATAGTGTGATAATATAACATTTATGTACCCAAAGTTAGAAAATCGAGCGTTTCTGTTCCCGTAACACTAATAAACTCTCTTCTCCATGTGGTGTCTTTAAGCCACAGTTATGATAAAACCCACAGGAAAACACAAAATCTTAAATCCTTACTAGAGGATAAATCATGGTTATGATGGGAACCACATGGTAATAATTTCTGATTTTTGCATGATTAAATACTAAATAAATACAGTTACATTGTATATGGCACAATTGTAAAAGAAGGGGCCTGCAATGAAAAAAATATTGTTGGTAATACGCTGTGGTTGCATTTCTTGGTACTGTGTTTAATGGTTTCCTTATTTGAGCTTGAAACTTTGATGAACTAAAAGATGCCAGGACATTGTAACATAAGTCTCACCCCTCAGCAAATGTTGTATATTGTCTTTACCCTTAGGTGAGGAAGAAGGCCTTGAACAACAGAGGGTTTTCAATTTGAGCAGATAAAGGCTTATAACACGATCAAGTGGTTAGAAGCTAAAATAAACATACTTGGACTAGAAATAAGGTGCCCATCTTTAGCAACTATGATAACTAGGTCCTGAAAAAATGTTCTAGGAGTTGTTATGAACTATCCATTAATAGAAGTCTCTAAGACAGGATTGGATTTTTTTTTGCCCTGCTTCAAACAGAAATTAATTCAGAGAAGTTCTCAGACCAGATGACCCCTAGGGATGATCTCTGGCTTTGTAATTTGCGAATCCTCCGTGAGTCATATTCCAACCTTGGTTATATGAAAAAGATGATCTTTGTGTTTGACAGAACAGAAAAGTGTTTCATCCATATGGTACCTGTGTGACACTGGGAATCACAGAAATGTCTTGCATTCCTATCCATAAAATGGGTGTAGTATATTTTTCCTTATATGGGTGTAGAGAACTGAGGTGCATCTGTGCAGAGAAGCTTGAGATCTATAGGACTGTATCCATCTGAGTCATGCTGGGTGGTTTTTTTCCTTAGATGTTTGCAAGTAGGATTTGGAGACACTTGTCTCCAGTGTCGAAAAGAAACAGATCATCTGCCAGAATGCGATAGGGCAGAGGTAGATTGGATCACTGCGTCTTTTGACTGCCCAGATATTTGGTGTGTGCACGTGGAGCAAAGTGAGAGGATGAACCTGGCTGACACAATTGCTCTTTGATGCTTACTTTATCGGCAAAGACCTGTGTTCAGCAATGTCAGGCTGACTGCAGACAGAAATGTGAGGGAAAAAAGAATCCCTCTGTTTCTGGGTGGACTTTTCCGTATGATTCAAGATCCTTAATTGCCAGTCAGTCATGCTGTCTTCATCAGTCCATTGTATGTGGGAGTATAATGGAAGTCAAGGATTGGAGTCTTGTCAATGCTGGAGATGGTAGAGCGATAAATAGGCCTGAAAACTATTGAAAATTTCACTGACCCGTGCCTGAGATCTTCTTCACCCCTTCCCAGTCTCTGGGAATATGTCATAGACGTTGAAAGAATTCATGGTCATTGGGTCCTGTGACATGGGCAGTGAAAAACTTCCACCAGAACAAGGTAGGCCAGGGCTAGTTTACATTTCTGTTACATCACTGACGTGATTCTCTCTCCTTGCTTTTCCTGCCTGCTGCGCATGTAAGGGAAGCTCTTAGTCTCTTTTGGCCCTGGGGTTGCCCTTCCCAGCTGCATACTGCACAGCACGCTCAGCTTGCCACGGTGCACCATCAACTTTTCAGGAGCTAATTGGATAAGCTCTACTCTAGAGCCCATTGAACTTGCCTGTAACAGTGCTTAATTAAAGTGCAGAAAGTTTGAAGAGATAGCAAGTTAAGGCTTAATGCAATAACGAAATGGCACTATTCCACCATCTGCTTCCTTCAAGACGTTAATTGCTTCCACATATTTGTTTGTTTTAATTAGGAAAGAACCTTGATTAAAATGGAATGAGAATGGGTAAGGGTAGAGGAATGAAAGGCTGGAAGGAGAGGAATGCAGGAGAGGGAGAAAGGTGAAGATGAAGGTGTGACCATGCTACTGAGTGCTGATCAGCAGCTCTAGCATAAACACCTCGGAATAAATATTTTGGCATTTGTGGATACAGCTTGGACAAGCAACATAGTGTTGTGTTGCTGACAAACTCAGTCGTAAAAGATGAAAGAAGTGAAAAAAGCAAAAGCATTTTTTTCATGAGCAGTCTTTGTTCTAACTACTTCTTACCCACTTTTGCAGAATCTTCTTTGACTGTGCACTATGACTGCAGTGTTTTGTTTTTTTTTAGGCTTGAGTACTAACCCACACAGAAGGAAAGGTGAGCGGAATTTTCCCATGTTTGGTTTTTTTTTAACTCTCCCTTGAACTACCATCCGTCTGCATTAAGCTCATCTTGGAAAGACTTCAGTTTCTTATGAGCAACTCCGGATAAAAGCACTTTCTGATGATTGATAACCATGTCTGCTTGAAGACTATGTCAGCAATTTTCTGACTAGATGACCGCTAAAAGAAAACCTAAAAAAATAATTAAAAACCATACAGCCCCATAGTCCGAAGTAGTGACTTTGGCTGAAACTTGAGGGATAGAAGGTTAGAAACTTTTAATTTGATTCATCTGACTCAACATTCTTTTCTTTTTCTGTTTCTTTCTTTCCATGTCTGTTTTTTCTCCTTCCCTTTCCCCTTTTTTACCCTCTTGAGAGTGAAGTCTGATTTCCCAAGTAAGTATAAATGTAATTAAAGTCAAACACAGCTTTTAAAAAATGGAATCAACTAATTTCTTTTCTGGGCCATTGGTATTGTGGACAGATTTTGATAATGGAAAAGCACCAACCCAGGAGCATGAAATGGGGATATTGGAGTAACTGAAATAATAAAATGTTTAATAGCATGATGAGTAAAAATGCTTGTTCTACAGGAGACTGTAGGGCTCGTGTTATTCTGTTCTTGATATTTCTTCTCCACCCTGGCAGAGGCTGTAGCTTTGATATACCCAAACCTGCTGTCTCTCTGGACTCTCAATTTTTTTTAACATGGCACTTAGGATTTTTTTTGTAAAATCTCTTTCACTGGTGAAAAGTAGTTCCATTCCCCTTTGGCTAGTTTAACAAAGTTTGTGGTCAAAGAAGGATCTTAAATTAACTTAATCTCTTACCTGAAAATGGAGAAAAAGTCCCTAAACTAAAACCCTCAGTGATCACCTTGAATAGATAGATTGGTGAATGTTTTGATAACTGTTCTTTACGCTGCAGGCCCTTACTTTAGTTCCCATCTGTAGCACTAGCTACTTGTTTTCTGCTGTTCTTGATGTTTCATGAATATGACCAGTCACCTTTGTAGCAGACAAGCATATATATATATAAAACCCCAGTTATTATACGATATGTATGGACAAATATTTTGTAGCTGGGAGGTTTAGTACAAGGATGAGAGCATGGCTTTTCACCTGTGGATCTCTGGTTCAAAATCAAGTGCTTTAATTTTGTCCTTAAAACATAGTGTAATTGTTCCCTTGGGGTAGGATAGGAGACTCACTGGATCAATTCTAATCGCATTGCTTAGTGTTATGCACTTGAACACCTTTGGGATAAAAGCTATAAAAGAACTAAAGCAGAACCCAGGCTAGAGGGGACTGCAGATTAAACTATGCTGGAGTACCTTGTAGTTTTCTTGGACATCTCCTATTCCTAAATTAATTTGGTTTCTTTTTGTGTTATAAACCCATCAAGGTCCCAGCTCAATATTATACCATGAAATTATGGTTATCCCACCTAGAAGAAGTTTTAAAAACATTGACCAGACTTTCTGTGGTGTGTCTCTGTGAAGAGACATGGAAAGGCTAGGACTCCTCAGCTTATGAGAAGAGGGCTAGGGCAGGGAGTGCTGTAAAAACCACAGTGGCCTGGAGAAGGAAGATGTGGCCTCCAGTTCTTAGGTTATAGCTAGACTAAAGTGGAGAGGAGATGGATGGCTTTATTAAAGGTATGTGAATGTGTGTTTAGGTGTTGAGAAGCAGGATGTAAAATGACTGAGCAGGAGGCAGACTTGCACTCTGGCAGTGGGCAGTATGAGTTAGCACTGAAGCAAGAATCTGGTGAGGAGGATATGGGGAAGCACACACTAGCCCCTCTTAGTGCAGTTACTGCAATAAAGGCAGGCTGATTTCAGCGTGCATGGTCTTGTGTTTTGAGTGTGAAAGTACTGAAAGAGGATGAGCACTGGCTGGGGTAGCTAGAGGCACCAGTGTGTAGCTGGTGTCTTGGGAAAAACCTTCAACAGGAGAATTTACTCAGCCTAGTGTTGCAGAGTCTGTTGGGGATGAATGTCTAAAGAGGAAGATGCCCCTGTGGGTTTTGGGATCCTTAGCTTTTATGGGTGTGAAGATTAAGGGAAGTTTGTTCTTGAAGTCTGTGGAATCAGTTGAATCAGTGTGGTGTGCTTTTTTTTTTCCTCCAGCAGTACTGCTTAAATCATTTTTCTGACTTTCTTACCTACCTAAATAGCAAATATTCTGCTGAACACTACTATTGCCTTCCTCCTCTGCTCAATCATGCACTCTTGCCTCTATGGCATTGTTACCTCAGTCTTTATTTTCATCATCATGAAACAGCCTGCAGTCCTGTGGTTTAAAATTAACTAGTTGTGTAGTGAATGGGAGGTGTCATTTGGTACAGTTGCAATCTTAATCTCTCCCACTAGTTGGAAAAAACTGTTGGGAATAGATATTTTAGGGGATATACTTTGAATGCCTCTAATTCTGCTGCCCTGGATGAGCTGTGTTTGTCATACTGAAGCTGTACAGGATTCTCTTGGGAGACATCTGACAGAAAGCCAAGAGTGAGCTGTAGTCCAAGACAACAGACTGGCTCAGTGTTGCAGAGTAACTGTATACTTTTATTGACATGTATTTTTTAACAGGTGACTACTTCTAGCCTGTATTTGTGGGGTAATCGGAAGACCACAGTGTACTCATGGGTTTTCCATATCCTTTTCCCTTTTCATTTAATTCTGTAGGAAATCCTACATGAGGGATTCTGTAAAAGCAGTTTACAGTGATGTATGTCTTCCCTTTCCTGTAAGCTGTGGAGACACTTTTACGTTTTGCAGTAGTACAAGTTGCACATGTTTGAAAACCAGTTACTTTGAAAGCAGCTTTTCATTTTTTTAAAAACAATGTTCATAATTAAGTGTATCTAAAACCTTGGATTTCTTTTTCGTAATGCTGACTTAAATATACAGACATGTGCTTTGTAGTTTGCCCCCTTTATTCAGGTTTTAATTAAATGCATAGAGGGACTTTCTCCTGTTAGATGCATGTCATTTTAACTTGTCTTTATTTTTGACTTTTAGAGGCTCCAGAAAAGTGGAGGAACATGCAGAGTCTATAAACTAAGCTTAAATAGTTGTACTTAGCTGATCCTTAGTGCTGGGCAGTGCTGCATTAAAGAAATCTGCCTGACTTTACAGCTTTCCTTCCACTGTGCCTTTCAGGTGGTTTAGATGACCACTGCTCAAAAGTGGAGTTAAATGTACCCATTTGTTCCCCTGTCTGTTTTTGAAACCCTGGAGTTAAGTTCTCCTTTGGGGTAGTTTGGGGGCAAAAGATGGGTTGCAGTTCTCCTGACTGAGCAGTGCATAAACTGTGGGCCGTGATTCCCATTTAAAACGCAGAGCAGCTGATGTACAGATTGACTTGATTTGTATTTAAATGGGGAAGGTGAGTCCCCCAGTTTCCTATGCTGTATCACTGGAGAGAGGTATCATATGGCAGGGTCTGGCCATCCCCAGGGAGGTGCAGACCTTGTCAGTTCTCCATGACTCTGCGGTTGTGCTGTGAAAAGCTGTCTGGTGCAGGTGGAGTGAGAGGGCAGCTGGAGGTAGGTCAGGAGTTGAGGCAGATGAAGACTTCCCCACCATGGCCCAGCCTTGCTCCCTGCCTGCTGACTAAACCTGGGCCTCTCTGGTACTGAGCCATCAGCAGTAATGAAAGAAAATCTGCAATGTTTTATAGATACATCTTCCCTTGCTTAATTTGAGAGCGGACTGCTAATGTCATAAAGGAAAATAGGTTGCTCTTATGTTAGCTTGTCTTTCGAGTGGTTTGAGCACTTTATGATCGCTAATTAAACTTTACAATGTGGCTGCTGTAGTCCTAGCTGCATCTCCTGAAAGAGCACTTTGCCTAGGGCCACACAAGCAGGTCATGAGCCTCCTTATTGTGACTCATGCATGTACTCTGACTGCTAGAACATGAATCTTGTTGCATGACTCTTATTACTGAGCAGCAAAATATTGGCAGCCGATAACTACATACTATAGATAAAAAGAGTTAAATTAATGTGTGATGAAGTTACACAAGGGAGAGGTTTGGCCTAGAATCTGGCAACTGGCAGGTTGCAGGAACCATCTGTTGCCCATGGTACCAAGTAATCATTTTCATTAGTTACTTCTAAATCTAAGTTACTCAATGCAATTTGGAAACAGAAGTTCTGCCAAGTTATTATGAGCTCTTCAGGTATCTTCCTTTTAAGTGCTGATTAGAAAAGCCTTTCCCTCTGTTTCTCCCAGAATTATTTTTGTACTCATGACAGGTGTGGGGTGGGAGACTGGAGTGCTCAGTCTACTCGGGAATAAGTGCTCTCACTCACAATTTCCACCCACATGTTTTAGCTATAACCTAGGCAGAGTATCTCCTTAGGTGTAGAGAGTTTTATTGTTTGTTATTTCCTTGCTTGTCTTACTGGTGGACAGCAGAAAAATCATTGTTGCTCCTGGTGAGGGCATTTAAGGTGTTTAATTTAGAAAATAGAGCTAATCCTGCAGCATTTCTCATTGGCTTCCAGCTTGCCACCAGCTAGAAAAACTTTATGTGGAACAAGGAGATGAAAATTGGTGCCAAAGAGGAGCAAGACCCATCACTGCCTCATCACTGATCTCTAGAACTATGCAGAAATTCCCAGAGACTTGCTGAGCTGAGTGCAGGGCTTGATATGAAGGGGAAAAAGTGGGTGCTGTTAGCAAGAACTGCTCATAATGTTTTTGTCAAAATAATGGCTTTTCAGACTGTGAAAACAATGTTAGCAGAAAGGATGTATTATTCAGAATGTTCAGATTTTTTTTTTTGTTGAGAGGGAGGGAAATAGATTTAAAATTGATTTGAAATGAAAAGTTATGCAGTTGCTAGGAATGAAGCTATTTATATAGCAGTCTCAGTTTTCCCACTTTTCCCTATTCTATAATCCTTTCCCAGAAGAAATAAAAAGAAACTGCAAATAATGACTGGAAGTTACTACATCCAAAGCCAGGTAAATTAGAATGTTTCATTTTTTAATTAAAAATAGAAAATTCAATTGAAACACCTCAATATAATAAATGTTTTTTATTTTCACCAGTGTCTTTCATAGCAAACAATTATCCTTTGTCAGCTGTGTTGCTAACGATAGAGAGATTTGTATTTAATACAGCAAAGCACAAAATGTCTCCCATGCAGATAGAGTACAGAGGTATTCCCTGAACCATTACCACATGGGTAACCTGAGAGATTCTGACCTGGGGAGTTGCAAGAATTCAAGTATTTTCCTTGCTATCCCTTTTGCTTTCTTTCTTTCTTTTTTCCCTTTCCTTTCCTATTTTTAAAGTATCAGAGTTTGAATCCTGACTTGAGCAGGTCGAGTTGGGATTTTGAATTCGCAGCCCAGTCACTCAGAATGTCAATTGTCTTCCAGGGCACTGCACTGTGAGTCCCAAGGCTGGAAGCTCTTTAAAATACCGTCTGACTTTTAAAGGAACATTTGCAGGAGAATATATATCTTTTAAGTCTGTCTAAGTCTACCAAGTGTGATTGATTTATCAATATATAGCAACTAATGTTTAAATAAAGAGACATGTCTTCTCCAGTGGTGTGAAAACGCTCCATTAGAAAATTTGAAATCATTTCTAAAGGCATTCATTTCCTTAGTGCTGCTAGTTAGCTCTTTTCCCCTCCTGAGCTCATGTGAGGTATTAAGCTAGCTGACAGAATTTGCTTCCTGGGTCTATGGCCCTGGCACACTGCTGCCTGGTTTGGGGTTTTAGTACAGGGAGAGAATAGAAGAGTGTTGTGCAGTGCCCCTGCTCTGCTTCTCAGGTGTTGAAGGGTTATTCTCTGTTACACTATTTCCTAGTGGTTTATCCAGGTTACTTTTAAAATGTATCAGGCAATTGTGCTCTCCCCCCACCTTCCTGTGGTCATGCCTAAGTAATTCTGACATCCCAGGACTGTCCAGCCTCTGGATTTCTTCTTTTAGCTAATGTTTGCCTCTTTGTCACCCTGTGTGTGTGATTAATTCCTCTTATGCTTTGCTACATGTGCTCATTCCCTGCCTTTTTGACTACCTGTGTTTTCCTTACTCCACAAAGTGTCATTACCTCATCATTAGCTGGTTCCGCTGAAATATGTAGATGAAACCTTTATACTGGAATTTTGTAAAAATACTTTTGTTTTGCACATCTTAGTGGTTTTTTCTACATTTAAGAGTAGCAAATTTCTGAGGAAAAGCCATAATTGGATACAAAACTGGTAGGACAATATAGTGTGAAGTACAAAAATACAATCCAGGAAGATGTAGATAAATTAAAAAAACAATAACAAAACCCCTGTCCTGTGTGTAACTCCTCCCACTCTCTGGCGCTCTTGGGCTCAGAGGGCTCTTAAGCCTAAAATTGCCTGATCAACAGCCTTCCTTGCAAAACAGATTCTGCCAAAAGCACTGTATTTCTGCTGTGAGCATCCCTATCTATGGCTTTGGAGCCTAGGTTGCCTTTACCAGAGCTGTTTCAGCCCTTGGTTGTGAGGCCAGTGCTGCGGCAGAGTGACAGGTTTGTTATTCCAGCCCTGCCCGCAGGCAGTGTGGTTTAGGCGAGGATTGCGTGTGCACACTGACAGATCACCATGTAGTGCTGCAGGCACAGGCCAGGTTGAAATCACTCCTTGAAAGTACAGCATGCATAGTGTATTTCTTACCTGTCCCAGAATTGCTGGTCAGTTTAGAAACTGACCCCTGTTGTGCAAAGCTACAAGCCATTTCTTTGATGATCTGGAAAGTTTTCAATATCATGAGCCATTTAAAGTATTATCCTTTTCTAGCCAAGATACTGACGCGTATAGATTTTTGCGAGCAGTCTGTCTTGGCAAAGATTTCCACTTCCATTTCCCCAGCATGCTAGAACTGAGAAACCTATCTATGTGTAACTTCTCATCATGTCCCCCCAATAACCCTTAGGGAGAAGTGAGGAGGGGAGTGAGGTGGAGTGAATTTTGGCAGGTAGCTTGTATATCAGAGAATGAAAACAGCAGATAGCTGGAAGAATGCATTGCTTTCCCATGGCAGGGGTTTCCCAGCCTGCTGTTGTGTGTACACCCACAAAAAAAGCAACGTGTTTCTGGAGCTAGTGCTAAGGGAGGAATGTGGTTCAGAAAGCAGACACCTAATCTTACTGTGCCTGTTGACTTCTAGAGTGCTTAGGAGGGCACCAGTATCTGCTCCCAGCATCAGTCACTGTGAGAGCTGTGTGAACATGGATCCCTCACACTTCAATTTCAGTGTTTAATTGGGCTCCCTGAAAGGCATTCCCATTTGGTCTGTAAATAGAGCTTCAGCTGTTTAAGGAGTTTAGGAACTGAGATGAGTGTTGCCTGCACTCTGGACAGCTTATCACACCTGTTTGCTAGGTTTAGACATTCGTGTTCGCTTTGTGAGAAACTGAGTAGAAATTTTTTGCATGAAATTCTGAAGTTGCAATAAAACACAGAGTGCTAACATGTTACATAATGGGAAAATCCGCTGTAAATTTCCAGATGTCCATGGACCCTATATTTCCTTTTTAAGTGGATGGTGCTCACCTTCCCATGAGCCAGCAGACTATAGGGTATCACCTAAATGAATAACCTGCCATACTAATGACAGAGAAGTCTGGCCAGGTGCAGTGTTCCCTTCTATACATGCTGCATTTTTAGTATGATATCGAACTTGATTGCATCTGCCTCCCCTCTTTGTAATATACTATCACAACATTTAAAAACATGCAAACATCTCTGACTTACTGGAAACCAAGTTCAGGATTGTAAGATGTGTTGAATGAAGTGTGAATAGACTATGATCTGTAAGTGAAGGAAATAATGAGTTTACCCTTTTTTCTTATTGGAGTCTTTATGATAGTCCTTTTAGGCTTTTTTTTCGTCTATTTATTTTTAAAGAAACTGCTATACATCGGCTGGAATGTAAAGGAATTTTAGTGCCAGCTCAAGTACAGAAAATCAGAATTCTTAATATGTACATGTGCAGTGCCTGGTAGCTCTGTTCTTGACTGTGTTGTGCTAGATTCTGTCAGACAGAAAAAAAAAAAGTTCCTGCTTATGAAGATCTTAAAAATGCATATGAAAAGAAGAAGCAGATGGATAGGCAGACAGCTAGGAAGAGCAAGGTGTTATTGCTTGATGTGCCAGCCATTAGTTTTATTTTGTTGTTGTTTTTGTTCTCTGTACCTTTACCTGAAGTTAAGTAGCTGACAAAGCAGTCCACCAGTGACTTTTTTCTCTTCTTCCTTCAAAGTCGGGAGCCCCTTGCGCTCCAACTCTGTCTCTCTGAGGAGAAATGCTGGCCTATCTCTGCAGTATCAAATATGTTTTGGGGAAAAGTAAACCCATTCTACACTGTTAGTCTTAGGAAAATCTTCTTCGAAGCAGCCTCATTTTCAGGCATTGGTGACATGCTCAAACTTTAGTTTTTCAGTAACGATAAGCACATTTTTAAAAGACTCGATTTTTATTGAAAGAAAATGAAAACGCTATGCATGTGTCAAATACAGGATCTGGAAGAAGTTTTGCCTTTATCAGTAATGCCAGCACTGTGAATTCACCAAATTCCCTGCTAACATTCCCTGCTGTGATGTGTGCATCTCCTGATTTTGCATTTGGTATGTTAGGATTTGGTAGAATAAACAGTGTTGCAGATCTGTCCAGGCTTCTTGGTGGCAGAAAGGAGAGGATGCGGGGGATGGAGACAGACCAGCTACAGAAGGAGAAAATAAATGATAATGATTCAGATCTCTCCAACTGTTGAACTTCAAAGTCTTTAGAAAAGCAGGTATTCTTTGTTCTCTTTTAATGATGGTGGAATTGAAGGAAGGCCAGTGTTCTCAGTGCAGCTGCCATGGGAATTACAATAAAGGCTGTTGAGTTTTGCAGAAATGGCTCTCCTGGTTAGTACCAGCTCAGAGATGGGGGAGTCTGGTTTCTCCTGCGTGGCACTACAGAGCAGTAACTGCTCAGCTGCTGCCAACGCTTCCTTTTAGCTAGTCCTTGTTAGTGGAGAGTTTGTGGTAATGGGAGTAATTAACACACTGGGAGTCATTTCTGTGTCCTGGAAGGGAACAGAAAGCCATCAGAGCAGCCCCAGACATGATTGCTCTGCAGGGTTATTTTCTCTCTCTTTCTTTCTTTTCCATTGTGCTTGGGTTTTGATTTTTCTTCTTTGTGTTAAGAAAGCTGGAGAGCTGAAATGGTCTGTAAATTGCATTCATGCTGAGCCTGGGCTAGGTAGGCTGGTTAAAGGTCACTCTCATGGACTAGATGGGCTCCTCTTGTGGGGCGGGGAGAGTGTTTAAGAAGGGAGTCACGATGTCCCTTGTGACTTTTTTTAACCCTTCTTCTTCCAGTGTAGTTTTGAAGAGCAATGGTTCTGAGTTAAGTGTGTTTAAACAGGCCCAGGAGCTCAAAGTGCTGAAGGGTGATTATAACAAAATGTTAACTCTTCCAGCAGTGAGATGACTTCCCAGCCTGATAGGTCTGAAGTGAGGCCGTGCTGCCATGGTCCCATATCATGCTGCTTGTTGGACTAAGAACTTTACTAGGTTGCTCATATCCTGTTTGAGGCTGCTGGTGGCATTTCAGCTGTGTGTCTTGCAAGTGCAGGTGAGCTCAGCTCCCCCATACATATGTGCCTGGTTTGGGTATTACACAGGTGAGCTCCAAGGTTAGACTTGCCAAGTCATGCTTGCTCTCAGTGAGTGAGAATTTGGAATGGGGAGAAGAAGGGCAGTGGGTGTAAACTGTCTGATTGCAAGTCACATCCCCAGGTACCAGGAAACCAATTAACCACCTACCTACAGATTATGACTGATGTTGTATACATGTGTATGTGTATATCCTAATCCACCCCAGGAAAACAAAAACAAAGGAGTTCTATCTTTATAGACTAGGGTTTTATGTATTTTCTTTTAAGCGGACACTCTTGAACTGCAGCCCCAGAGCCCCTTCTCCTGCTTTTTGCTTTGATAAAGTTTTTTTTTGCCACTGTCTCCTAGGGAGCTCTTTGCTGAATTTAGATAAGAATTGAGTAACTCCATATCTGCTTTCAAGAATGGAAAAGCTAAGAACTGCAAGATGTATCAGTGGTGGGAAGAACCAATGAACATAGGAGAATACATCTTCTCTTTGGGCTTGGGGTAGGGCAAGGGCACATGGGGTTCTCACAGTGATGTTAGAGACTTGCATGACACTATATCCCTGGAAACCATCCAGAAGAGGTCAACAAGTGCTCTCTGTCACCTCTAATTTTAAGATGCTGGCCTTCATGTGCACATGCAACTCTACATAAAGCCCTAAATCTCTGTTTCCTCTTCTGCTTCTCTCCCTGCAGCTCTTTGGAAGGCAACCCCCCCATTTTCAGTTGCACTTCCAGCTTCTTCACTAAGCAAGGGCCCATATTGCCTTAGCTCTAACCCCTCTGAGCAATATAGTGCCACCAAAGTCTCCCTGGGTGAGAGGATTATAGAATTGTAT
Source organism: Acanthisitta chloris (assembly GCF_000695815.1). Classification (NCBI taxonomy): domain Eukaryota; kingdom Metazoa; phylum Chordata; class Aves; order Passeriformes; family Acanthisittidae; genus Acanthisitta; species Acanthisitta chloris. The sequence continues at coordinate 30,159 of NW_008680765.1, forward strand.
GAAGATGGAAGTTACCTGCCTCTATCTTCAGCCTAGTTCTTTCAGCTCGGCTCCCCTTGCACCACCCCAGAGTCCTCTACATCCCAGCGAGGGGATGATGCAGTGTCCAAATTAATTGCTGAGATGCAAATGCTGCTTGAGGAATTAAAACCCAAATTAATCTCTGTGGTTTTCCCTAGTCTCTTGAATTTCAAACCCTCCATGTCCCCTCTCAATTCTCTGTAAACATCTCACCATGCATCCTTGCTGAGGATGCTGCGTGAGGGGAGGATTTTTGTGTTCCTTTTTTACCACAGTGACAGTAGCAACTCACAGTTTTCACATCTTCATTTTTCACTGGAATTTTATTTTTTTAGTTTTTCTTTCACCCTTTGTTTTTAGCCACAATTCATCTGGGGATAGACCAGCCAGAAAGATTTCTGCATAAGAGATAGGAGGCTCTGTGGATATCCACACTCAAGGCATTAGCCAAAAGGAGCCTGTTGTTCACTAGAGAACTGGATGAGTGAAGACAGATTGAATAAACACAATTAATTCCCCATTTTTATGCTGCTAGCAAGCTTGACTTTTAATATCAGTTATTGATTGTGAATTTTTACTGGATCATTTCAAGCAGCATATGTCATAGAGCTATAATGATCTGAATGCTGTGATTTGGGCCGATTGTGGGAACACATGTGGACACACAACCAAATTAGGGCCCTGTTTACTCCCTCCTAAAACTGCTCTGCTTCATTAGGGCTAGGGGAATAAAGAAAACCATTGGATTTTGCTTCCTTTTTTTTTTTTTTTACAGAGAAGGCAAGTACAAAAGTGCATTCACATGGGGTATAAATACATGGATCTTAAGTGACCAATGTATATTTTCCTTCCACACATTATGCCATTATGTGGCAGAATGAATAGTTCCAGTTGAGGAATAGTTTCAGTGGCAGACTAGGGGGACTGTAAACCTTTTCTATCAGTGTGTCAGTGGGATTTTGTTCATCATCCTGAAGTGGAATAACAGGACTTACACAGGCTTGCACTAGGCTGCAGTGGCAAGGGTTTGCAAGGGAAGCCAGACTGTCTTTGGCTTCATCTGACTCTGTTCTTCTTTCTGCACTAGAAATTGCTGAAAATTACACTTCCAAATACAAGTAAGTCCGTCCCCAAGCTATTAGTAGCCAGAGAGGGAGGTAGTGGAGGAGGGAGGGCAGGGAGTGACAAACCCATCTCCTGCAACCTTTTTGTGTGGTTGGGTAAATAAGCTGCAGATGAGCACTGTTCCCAGCTTCTTGCCCTCTTTCCTAAGCAGGTGTGTTGCGAGACGTTTGTGAAGATATTAACCCTGCATACAGAGTGTGCTAGTCTGTAATTATGGAAATTACTTGGCAATTAGATAATGTCACTCACGCTCCACATACAACTGATAAGCAGTTGAGAGCCTCTCCAAAGCGAGGGCGAGACCCCCTCCATGGGCTGCTGAGCAGATGGCTCTGACCTGGCTTTAACAGGCTGCTGTCACATTTGGGAAAGTGTGGTGGTTGGGTAGCACTTGCCCATGGCACTGTGGTGAGGCTGCCTCCCTTCCCCAGCCAGGGAACTTGTGAAGCTCTATCAGCCCTGTGAGTGGGATGTTTCAATAGTGAAAGTGGGTGTGTATCCTACAGTGGGTTTTGTGTGTGTGAGGTGCTGAGCTGTCTGTTCAGTGTGCAGGTTCCTCACTGTCACAGCACTCCATTGGGCCAGGGAGGTGGTACAAACTGCTTGGAGGTGCAGTGGAGATAACTTGCTTGCTGGTATCCATCATGAAATCTTTTTTTTACAAGATGTGATCATGCTGTGACAAAGTTCGAGATTTCTCAGAGATAAAAGATGTAAGAAAATACTCTGGGATGCTGTAGTTATTGTCCCAAACTGTAATGCATTGCTATGGTAGCAGTGTGCTGTATGAGGCTGCTAGGGTAGTATTTATGCTAAAAATAAAATGGTAAGAGCAGAAAATTATTCATTCTCAGTATGTCTTGGAGGATCATTGTGGCAATGGGTGAGGCACAGAATTGGTGTGTCAGGATTTACTTTCTTAGGGTTGGAATTCAGACCCTGCCTGCTGCTGTAAAGAGCGCTGGGTCTTCTGAGTTTTTCTTGAAGACCCTACTACTGTGTGGTGAGGTTTGCTGTCACAGACGTAACTGTGTGAGACACAAAACTGGAATAACGGGAAGCACCGTGAGTCAGGACTGGCGTGTGCTGACAGAGCTCTGGAGGAGCCACAGATGGCCCCAGCCTGCTAGTGACTGGGTGTGGGCAGCCTTCCCAAAATCTGAGCTGCAGTGTCTGTAAGGCTATGAAGTGCCCAGCAGTGACACCTATATTTCATGGGTTTTGTGTCATTTTCCTCTTCTGAAACAGAGCTGGCACTGTCTTAATTCAAAACAGCTAGAAAGGGATTACCCTGGCTTCTCTTAATCAAAACATAGGGAAGAATGGGCTTGCCTTCCCTCAGTCAACAATGCTATTCCTGTTTAACTATTTCTGCCTAGTTTCTCTTGTGAACTGTCCCTTTCGTCCTCTTCTGATGAACTTACATCATTATAGAAATCTGTACCACAGAGGTAGCCTACTCCCTTTACCATTCCTTTGAAATATCCCAAGAGTTGAAATGACCCGTGGAGACTGAGGTCTTGTGTGTTTCAGCAGCCTGGAATTGGGAGAGATTGGTAGGAGTTCTGGACAGTCATTTGAGCTGTACATGGACCTATGCACCTTGTCTGTGGTTATCTGTAGTGTTCATATCTGCTGCTGTGATTTACAGCATCTTTCTCTGGTTATCAAAGATTTGGTCTTCTAAAACAGGGAGAGAAGAGTAGTAAGACTGAGGGCTGGTTCTGATGCAGATGGTGCAACCCACCCTGCCCAGGAGAATTGAAAGCTGGGTTGTGGTCTCTGTGGGTGGTTGGTGCCATGCTGACCTTGCCTACCTTCTCAGCTCAGGGTGAGCACAAAGTTGTCTGATAGAGCAGTAAATTTTGCTGTGGTGGTAATAAATGTTCCAGGGAACTGTGAGCTGCTGGAAGCACATCTCTGGCTAATTTACACACATTATGATATTCCTATTCCCATCTCATCAGTAATTCCAGACTTGGGTCATCACATTCTCTTGTATGTTCCTCTCACTCTATTCTCCTTTTCCATAAATCATGGGCTATTTTAGTGGCTCCACTAGGGAACACAGTGAAGAAAGGTAAATGGACAAGAGCCACATACTTTTTTTTCCCAGTTGATTTTTCAGCCCCGCCCCCCAAAGCACCTCATGAACGGAGCCAACATTGTAATCATTGGGAAGACAAATGATTTGAGCATTTGTATCTGTGTTGGTTTTTTTTTTTCATTTTACACTTCTCCTAACATTTCCTTTTTCCTCCTTCCATTTCCTGAGCCAAGCTGTTAAGAATTAAAAGGAATTATCTTCCCTCTGGTTTTGACTTGATTTTGTTTTCATAGCAGTTCAGCTAGCACACTCCAGTCAGGCAGCTGCAGGGAACAGGCCTGGTTTCCATGGGACACTGAAATCTCATATTTCTCTCCAACTTACGGGTTTTCTTTTAATTGATCCCTCTTGTTTTCTAAGTGCCTTATTTTTTGTTCTGACTAAATTTGTCAGACTGATAGCTCTGGAGACTTATGGCTTCTGCAGGTCCCCAAGGCAGGTGAGGCTGTGACTCTGTGAACTCTCCCCTCTGTTTCCTGGTGATTCTCCTCCAGCTTAACCTTTGCCCTTACCAAACAGAAACATTTCAGCACTGCCAATTTCTGCAATTTGTGTACCTTCTCCTTCCGAGCAAGATGGGCAATGGGGTTGAAAGGCATCCGCTGTGAGCAACAGCAACCCCAGGAGCTCTCATTGTCCACAGCACAAAACACTTTTCCCAAGCAAATACTGCCTCACAATATTTGTGATCCAGTTTGTGAAAGCTGTGTTCACACTGGCTTCTGTGAGGCTGAAGGCCTTGATTCTCATCACCTCCCTTCCTGCTTTGTATCTATGCTAATGTTAGCCATTCCCAGAGCTGTTCTCGTGCCCAGTCCAGCTTTGTGAACAAGCACCTGTGTGAATAGAAAGCTTACTTTATTTTAAGGTAGAATTTTAAAAGAATGAGCCTGGCTTTGTACTGTCTTTACTTGTCACTTAAAACATCCTCCTACACCATGCATACAGTCACCCACATGCAAATACGCAGAAGTGAGTTAAATCCCAGTATTAACAGTTATAATTCACTGAAGACAGTTGGAATTCTTTGCTGTTAGTTGGGGGTGAATTTGGCCTTTTTTGCCAAACCACTAGACTAGGGTAAGTGCTTAGACAGTTGTTAGCATCTAAACCACACGTTTGCTATCATCTAAGCTGCAGGTTGCCTTACATAATTTGCATAGCACATTTCCAAGTTGCAGTGGTCACTATTAGAGTCTCTGAAGTGTGCAAGATGTAGAGTAAAAGCAGCTATTGCGTGGCATACTGACAGCAGGGTTGTCTTCTCTAATGCTTGCTTGGTGTGCTAGGAAGCATGATGAAAGTGATGGAATGGGAAACTTCGATGATATCTTCTCTTGCCCTGTATCAGCTTTTAAACTCTAAGGAGCTCTGGTCTTTTCCCTAAGCATTTTCGTGGAGAGGTAGTTGTTACCGGGAAAGCTCCGACAGCATTTCTGGTGTTAAATAATTTGGTGTATTTTAACATTGCTCGGCCTTGTCATGTGTGCAGATCACTTGGTGAGTTCTCTATTTGGTCCTGTTAATTTTGAGGACGTAGACATCCATGCTACTTAGAAGAACTGTATAGCCAATTGCAGGCAGGAAGAAGTGTCCAGAGTATTGAGAAATGGAAATTAGTTATTGGACCAGATGTTAAAAAGTGTCATGGTAAAGGTATGATGAGTAGTAGTACTAACTTTTCCCTTTCTTTTCTTCTTTTGACCACACAGGTCCTGCCAAGCAGTGAATTATGGGCTGGGTATCCACCAGAGCATCATGAAGATTGACTTTATTTTTGCCCTCTTGAGGTTCACGTGCTTTATGAATTCACTCTCTCCTCAATCTCACTGCCACCTCCGTCAATATTGTCATCACTTCTAGAAAACAAGAATTTTAGGCTTGGGCTTTGGCTCTGCCTTTCCTTCTCCCTGGAACACCAGTGTCACCTTTGTGTTCTACCAAAACAAATCACTGTGGGTTATTTCACAAAGTATGCCGTCTGGAGAAGTCACTTCATATACCCTGTACTTCTGAGATAAAATCTTCTGGATCCTAAAGGATAATTGAAATCTTTCCTTGGGGAGGAGACATTTCCTCTTGGTCACGTGCACTTGCTATCTCACTTTCCACTTACTCTCCCTCTCTCTGTCACTCTCTCTGCTCTCCTCTTCTTCCCTTTGGATTTAACGTTTGGTTTTGACTGTTGAGGTTCTCCTCCCAGTAGAGTGGCTTCTGTTTTTCTCCTAGGGAAGAACAGATTCTTGAAACAATGGGCTTCACTCTGCATTCTGTCTACTTCACCTTGAAGGTGAGTTTGCTGCTGGGCTCCTTGCTGGGTCTCTGTTTGGGTCTGGAGTTCATGGGCATCCCCAACCAATGGGCCCGCTACCTCCGCTGGGATGCCAGCACTAGGAGCGAACTCAGCTTCCAGTTCAAGACCAATGTCTCTGCTGGGCTGCTTCTCTATTTTGATGATGGTGGTGTCTGTGACTTCCTCTGTCTGTCCCTTGTTGATGGACGCATCCAGCTCCAGTTCAGTGTGGACTGTGCGGAGACTACAGTTATCACAGACAAGCAGGTCAACGACAGCAACTGGCACTTTCTGATGGTCAGCCGCAATCACCTTCGGACGGTGCTAGTGCTGGATGGTGAAGCCAAGCCGGGTGAGGTGCGTCCACAACGCCAGTATATGAATATCGTCAGTGACCTTTTTGTTGGTGGAGTCCCGCAGGACATCCGTCCTGCTGCCTTGACTCTTGATGGTGTTCTGGGTGAGCCTCCATTTCAAGGATTTATCCTGGATCTGAAATACGGCAACTCTGAGCCTCAGCTCCTGGGCAGTCAAGGGGTCCGACTGGAAATGGAAGGACTTTGTTCAGAAAACCCCTGTGAAAATGGTGGCACTTGCTTCCTTCTCGATGGTGAGCCACACTGTGACTGCTCAGCCACTGGGTATGCTGGCAAGCTGTGTTCTGAAGGTAAGATAATGCTTCCCTGCTTCCCACTGATCTTTACATAATCCAAAGAGTTAATTTTTTATTGAGCAGGGCTATGATGAAGCTCTAAT